>NC_080632.1:32742763-32857763 GCF_027887145.1 Ammospiza caudacuta | reverse complement strand
AGCCGTGAAGTACTGTACTGACCCATATACTGATCCACCAACTTTGTTGGTCTGGTTCAGCTGAGAAACAGGGAAATCCTGTTGTGCTTCTCCAATCCATAGTATAGCAGCTTTTGCCAGAGTCATATATTAGCATCAATCATGTGAGGGCAGCTTATACTTTTTGACTTTCAGCTGTCACATCATAAAATAGTAATAAATCACTTCTGTTTTTACTTTAGTATGAGGATTTTAAAGTACTTAATAATATGAATAAATATACTACTCTTTTACATGAGAGGTGGGTAAATAAGACCACAATAGAATAAAGTTTCACAAGGTTGTTCAGCACAAGAGAAAGGGAACAGAAATCAGGATCTTGAATTTTTTGCCTTAGCCTGTTGCTAACAGCAATAGTTTGCACAAGTATTGTGATATCACTTATGGTAAAAGGCATCAAAGTTCAGATCTTGCTACCATATTATCTATTTATGGAGTGAAACAGGAAGCTCTGGAGAATAGATGTAGTGCCAGTTTATATTAACTCTATCAAAGTGCACTTATAGAAGGTAACAAATGAAGCTTATGCAATTATTTTTAGGTGAATAGTTATTTGCCATTGTGTGTTTGCCCTTGAAATCCAGAAACTACTTTAATGTAAGTTTATTTTAATTATATTGAATAATAATGTGGAATTGTTCCTCTTTGTACCTAATATTAGGCAGATAGCAAGTTAGCATATTAATAATAGATAGAGACAGAGTGTTGTTCACTGTATCAGATATCAAAAACTTCAGATTTGGAATATGTTCCATAAAGAAGTAAACCAGTATAAATATAATATCTGTGTAACAATATGAAAATTGTCGGCAATCCTCTACCACCTGCATTCTCATATTCTTGGTATAAAAGTGAACCAACACAGGCTTGTATAAAAACAATGTCTGCTGCTTTGTCATTATTAAGTCAAGAGCAGATAATAATAAAAGTATGTGTGAGAGGAATAGAACATCAATTATTCAGACTGCATAGCAGGAGTAGAGAGGGGCTCCTTATTGATGTTCTCATATCTTTGCTTTGTCTTCCATTCACCTGACTCAAGGTCTTCAGCCGTGCATTTGACTTTAAATCTGATTTAAAGACTAGAGTAGTGGAAGAAAAAAGTTCAGTTCTTAAAGCAGGTATTATTCTTTTTTGAGAATCAAAATGAAGAATTTTATGACTACTTTGAATTTATGAAAATTGAAATATCTCTTGAATTTGACAAAACTCTGGTGATATCAATTACCAGTTTTCCCAAAACATTCATAACAAAATCTCGGAGTTTTTTCTTTGCAAACCAAACTGATGTCTCTGCAATCAAACAAGCTGATCCATGTGAAGAAAAACCACAAAACAGGAGAGAAACGCAGTGCTGATAAGAAGCCAGCTGCTCTGGTTTTGGTTGGGGTAGACTTTATTTTCTCCAAAGTACTTAGTATTGAGCTGTGTTCTGGATTTGAGCTGGAAAGGGTACTAATAATTCAGGGATGTTTTTGCTGTTGCTGAGCAGGGCTTACACAGTGTAAAGGACTTTTCTGACCCTCGCCCCACTCCACTGGCAAGTGGGCTGGGGGTACATGAAGAGTTGGCAGAGAACAAATTTGGGAGACAGGATGCCAAGTAACCAAAGGGGTATCCAAACCATGTGGCTTCATGCTCAGCTTAGGGGAAGATGAAAGAAAGTGGAGATGTTTGGAGTGGTGGAGTTTGTTTCCCCAAGTAACATATATGGAGCTCCTCAAGATCTGAGTGTCTCAAGATTTGAATCTAACTTTGCAAATTTTTTGGTTGTTAATTAGTAGCCATAGCCTGACAGTTATGATTTAAAAACCTGCATGATGAGCATCGTGTGCTTGGTTAATCTTTTCCTTTAAAGAAAGGAAAAGACAGCACAAACACAATTGGGCTGTCTCGGCAAAAGCCACCAGGAGTGAAGTCAGCAGAACGGAGCAATATCTGGGGTTAAGGTAATTCTGACAGTGGGTGATTCTGATCATTGACTGATTGACCACCTACTCAAAATGGACCCAGATCTCAAATGGAGACAGGAATTCCATATGTGGACTCATTATCATAAGAAGCAACAAATATAACTAGTAAATAGGGATTTGAGTACCAATTAATAAAGAAGTTCTATAAATTGTATTCAATGAATGCTGATGTATTTGTTCAGGAAAATATAGAAATACCATAAAGTTTTGATTATCAGTGAGCCAGCCTTTTGTGGGTTCCCACCTACCTCTCTATTTTGTGCCGGCTGGAACAAAAGAATAGAAATTCCCCTGCTCCTTGTGTGAGTTGGTGCTGCACGCCAGGTAGCGAACTCATGTTCAGGACAACGTAGCTGCTGTGCGTGATGGAGCCCTGCTTTCCTGAGGATGGCTGATTGCCCATCTGCCCCTTGGAAGCTCTGACTAAATGTCATGTTTTGCTTTGCTTGTGTGCACAGCTTTTGCTTTACCTACTAAAGTGTATTTTTCTCAACTCACTGATTTCTCCACCATCCCGCTGGGTGGGGGGTGAAGGAGGGGCTGCCTGGGTCTTAGCTGCCAGCTGGGGTTAAATTACAACAACAGTTAAGCAGTCATTGAATGGCACTGTGCTGATGAGAACGAATAAATACTTGGCACAAAGGAGGAATATTTTAGCCTTGCCCATAGATGGCTATCTAAGAGAATAGTTTGTGTATGAATATTCATTCAATTTAAAAGACTTTCTTCCCTTAAGTTAATAGCTCCCATCCCCAAAAATCAGAATGGTCATATATGCAGCACAAACAACCAAGGCAAAGAGTGTTGACCATGAGTATAAATAAGGGGTGTGTGAATTTAAGAAGTTAAAAATCAGACACCAATTCTGCAGAAGGTTAGCTTAGAAAGCAAGAAGATAAGTCAGGTAATTATACTGGTCTGAAACTGTGAAAATATTTTGTTGTGATTCAGATTTAATGTCTTCAGAAGGCTTTTCCACTTTCTACAGATTACAAAATGTGAAAGTGTATAATTATATCATGATATGTTTTGTATCGTGCTGAATCTTAGACCACCTGTTCACAAGTCTTTGATTCACTTCGAGTTCCCATCTCTCACCCATATTTTGCTACTATCCTTTCAAAACATAAATAGGAGCTCATAAGCATCTTGATCCATTTTTTCTTTTCTGTTGATAAACTTATGAATAATTAATTCAGTTAGACTTAGTAAGATTTAAGCCCAGATTTTATCTGATTTCTATTTTTTGTCTGTTGAGCAAATTTGGGCATTATCAGCTTCTTCCACATTTTTTGGTGGACTTCAACCAAAACAACTTTCAACATAGCTGCCATATGCTCAGGATACCCTGGCAAGTGTGTGTGTGGTGTGTATATGTATAGAGAGGTGTGTGTTAGTACGTTTATATATTATGGACACATTTAAGTCGCATCTGACTTAAGTAGTTATAGAATCTTTTATATACACATATACAAAAATGTGTACAGATAATTGTGTGTATGGGTGTAAATATATGACAGTAGGCACACACACAAAAAAATTGTAATCTGCTTGAAATGATTTCCTTGCCATGCCATATGTCCCCACTGCTTCACAGTAGTGCCTACAAGAGCACTACTGCAAGAGGTGTGTACAGGGTAGGCTGTCAATGTCACTATATAGGGAGCTCTTCATGTTTTGAAGGTGATAAGGAATGTATACCAGCAGCTTTTTATCAGAGATTCTCATTGGGTGACTCAATTAGCATATGGAATGATCACTCCTCTGTGTTATCACCAGTTTAGTGTTTTAGTTGTGAATAAATACACCCCTGCCATATAATAGGGCCTTATAGGAAGACTAACTTTGGGTTTACATTTTTCCAGTTTCATAGCTTGTTCCTCTTGTTCTTCCAGATTCCCTGTCTTACTGCACATGCCATGGTTAAGCACTTTCCTCTTTTGAATGTAATTTTTTCCTTACCATGATCCTCTACTTATTAAAATCCCCTGCAAAAATTTTGCTTCTGTAAAAGTGTTGCACTGCAGCCTATCATGTCTATCCTACTCATCCTGTATGTCCTTGTATTACTTGTTAATCAGGAGAAAAGCTTGTTCAGTGAAATTCATACCTGCACACCATCAGACATTCTGCCATAACTTCTTTTGTCTCTAAGATGTAAATTTTGTGCAGTCATGATAGGAGGACTTTCTCTAGTTCGACAACTATAACTAAAGATAATTTTCCATCTGTTACATGCTCTGAGGCCATTTTTGTATAGATTAAAGCTAAAGGAAAAGGAAAAGAAAAAAAATTCATAAATGTTAATTAAAATACATATAGATCTATGCCCCAGCTTGTAAGGACACTTTTTATTGTGCACAGGTTTTCCAAACTAGGGTCAGATTCTCTAAGATCGTGCTTTTTAAATTTAGCTTGTTTGAGAAAGTATCTATGTTATTCAATGTCTCATAGATTTCTGGAAACTGAGCTGAAGAAAAGCTTTTAAAATCCTGATGAAGACTGACACAGTCATGTAGATGGCACAGCTGCCACTCTGCCCGTCTGCCCCTCTCTGGGAATCCGTAGAAATCCTGGCCTTCATTTAAATCAACAGGAGCTTTGTCTCTCACTTCAATGGAGCCAAAATTTCACCCTGCAATTTGAAATACTCTCTGCAGTTGACAGGCAAGTAAAATGATTACCTCACTGTTCCCACTGCCTCTGTGTCATAAACTGTGCAAAGATTATCATCAGTGAAGTGCAGTACAGATGTTCCCTCCCTCATTCCTTCTAAGCCATCTTTCATCCATCTCTGTCCTCTCTTTTCCCCTACAGTTCTGTTTTTAACTTTTCAGTGCATTTCTCTGGCATTCGGCACCAGGAAAAGAAGCCCCTGTACAGACGGTTCATCTGTCTTTGGCATTGGTTGACGCCATCATTAGTGCTTACAGAACTAAGACAGCTTTATAAATCATGGGACAGTTTGAAATGAGGGAGCTTTATAAATACAATAAAATGCCTAATAATTATTCAGAAGGTTTGAAATTTATCTGCTCTCAGTAGGGGTTTTCTCATTAGCCGCTCCATATGACTACACCACTCATGAGTGAAAAGGTCACCTCCTATATCATGAATATAAATTGCACTCTCTTTAGTGTAGTTTTGATATGTTTCATATCTAGAGTCAGAATGTGAGAAATGAGAGCATGCCTCCTAAAATCTGTAATTCTCAGAAGAGAAGAACGTTGGAATTGTCTGACCTGATTTGTGCCCACAATAGGAAGAAGAATATGTACTTTTAATAACACCGTTTTCTTTTGGAAATTGTTTATCCTTCAACATAAAGAGAAGTACATTTAGGTGAAACTAAAAAGTGAATGTGTCTGGATATTTAAGTACTCCAAAAGTTACTTTTGTGCAGCTGAAGAGCTGAAGAAATATTTTTATCCAGCCAGAATCCAGGCTTCTGTGCTGACTGTTGGTGTGACTTAATTTCCTTTCCAGGACATTAATCTCTGATTTTTAGCAGGTGTCACATTTTGCCCATGTTAGGAGGCAACATTTGCATTAATTTATTGTTGCTTTTAGGATTGTTGATAGTGGTTAATAGTTAAAATCTTTTTATGGAGACTACTGAAAAAAAATTGTCTCAAAAAACCCCAAAAAAGTGAAGAAGGAATGCTTTCTCTGAAGAAGTCTTTTAATGTGGAATAATTATAATAATTATCTGGATGAAAGTAAGATTTCATTGCAGTGTAGCTTAATGAAGAGAGGGCAGGAAAGGTTTGAGTGGCTGTGGAAGACTTTATTAGCTATTGCCTTTTCATAAAATGTAATAGCAGGCATTCCCAAGGACTGGCAATACTATCAACATTCCAGAAGAACAGTAAGTGAGAAAAAGATGTATGGAGACCTTTTTCTTGCTCCTTGGACTAGCTGCATCCCAAACCTACAGACCTGTAATGTATTCCAGTTTATTTGATTGCTCCAAAGCCAAATTTTCTACATGGTAAACGGTGATTTTAATCTCACATGGGCTACAGCATAAAACGTGTGGTGGCTTGAGTTGCATAACTTCAGAAGCCACTTGACAAGTGAAGTTATCCTGAGTTCATAGCATATATAGATTGATGAAAAAAATGTTATTTCTAATATCAATGGGACTTCTATGCACTGATTTGTTTCCTTCAAATTTTCAGAAATGAGTATTGTATTGTTGTAATTTTAAAACATATTAAATATATGAACATATTTTTAACCAATGTCAAGGCCCAAATTTATTGTGGAAAAGATTAAGAATGGAGGTCTTTTAAATGGTTATAGTGTCTTGGTAGAAGCTGTGGAAAAAAGGGAGAAGAAAGGAATGTGTGCATAAACCCTCTGTGTTGTAGTCATAGAGCTGATTATCCACATACATTTTCCTTTCAAAAAGTGTTTGATACTGAGTCCAATTTAAGATGGTAAAGATCAATGAAAGATGAATTAAATGCTTCCTTGGAAGGCAGTGAAGTTCCACAGATCAAGACCCAACAAATCAAAAAATCTCTAAGAAAAGCCCCTCCTAAGTAATTCAGCAAACAAGGAAACACACCTAAAAAACCCCTCAGCTTGATCAAAAACCTTTGACAAGATCTTTGTGTTGCCAAAGAAGTGGATACACAGTAAAATTTCCTGTATTTCACTCAAAACACTTTCCTGGCATTAGTAAACCCACTACTTCCTATTGCCAAGCAAATGCTAACTGTTCTTCTGCATAGGGAGGATGATCTTCCTCTTTCCAGAGGAATTTATTTTGGCAACTACACACATAGTCAGAAACCATTCACAAAGCAGAAAGAAATACACTTTTAGGTAAAATGCCCACTCAACACACTTTGCAGAATGGTTCAAATTGAGTTTGAAGAGCTTTCCAGACACCAGTTAAACCATCCTCTCAACATTTTTGGAACCTAGTTACAGCACTGCCAAGTACCATCAGGACTAATGTTTCCTGACAAATTCTCCAGAATTCCTATGACTATTTCAAGCCACGTTTTAAAAAGCAACCTAACAAAAATCAGAACTCAACAGCACAACTAGTTACTGTTGGCATATTTTTCGAGAATGATGTCTCATTTTTCTACACTAACTGACTATAATATTTTAGAAATCTCTAGTATTTGGGATAGAATGAAAAGTTTTGTGGCAAATACTAGCCAAGCATTTATGACATAAGAGGAAAATGGAGAGGGGAAGCATCTGTAATGATATCTCTGAGAGCTTATATTGGTTGACATGTTAGGCGAGCGACAAAAAACTCTGATTCCACTCCCTGAGCTTCAGACCAGAGAATCACAGGTTGGAAGGGATGTCTGAAGGTTATCAGGTCCATTACTATAGAGAAGGTTGCCCAGAACCATGTCCAGACAGCATCTGAGCATCACCAAGGACAAGTTGGGCACTGTGATCTCACATTAGTGTGCATATAAAATATACATATATATACTGGCGGCAGGCAGGCATAACCTCGGTATTCCTAAAGGTTGTTCTCAGCTTGTAGTGTATGTAGTGCACAGTCCTGGGCAGCTCACTGCCACACAGCATTGCAAAGCACTCCCTACACTGGGTACAGGTGCTGCCTTCACCTGGCCTTGTCAGTGGGTTTGAACCCCAGGGTCCTGTGATGAGGGGTTGGTGCCTCAAACACAAATTCTTGGAAACAGGCTGCCCAGAAGTGTGGCAGGAGAGCTCCTGGCACACTTCTGGGCAGTGGAGAAAGCACAATGGCTCAGCTTCTCCAAAGGCTCTTCTCAGGAAAGACGGACCTCCTGTCCCTTGCCACTGGAGATGATACAAAGGTTGCAGTTGAAAGGGACATCTGGAGGTAACCCTGTCCCTGCTCAAGTATGTTCAGATAGTCCAGGTTGTCCAAGACCTTGTCAGATGGCTTTGAAGGTCTCCAAGGATAGAGTCCACTCTTTGGGGGCAACCTGTTGCTAGGCTCAGTCATCCTCCAAGTAAAAGGATATCTCCTTGTGTTGAGGAGGAACCTTGTGGCCACATTTCTCTTGGCAGACAAAAGCAAGGCACAGATTCCCAAGGATATTTCTGGGATTTACATTCTCTGAACCTCAGAGAAAGAAAAAACAAAACTTATCCCAATTGCTGATCCTCTTGCTTTCACAAGTGGAATGCATTGTGGAAGATTGTTTACCTGAAGGGAATTGGTAATTGAATTCTGGTGTGAGTTGACCAATTGAATCCAGGTGTGTGTGTTGGGACTGTCAGCTGACAGCCATGAGAGTCAGTGCAGTTGAGTGTGGTTGGGTGCTTGTGCAGATTCAATTTAGATGTAATGTAACGTAGTGTAATATAGCACAGAATAATCTAGTATAATAAAGTAATTAATTAGCCTTCTGATATCCATGGAGTCAGATGCATCACTTTCTCCCCATCTTCGGAGGTAGCCCTGATTGTGCTATAGGACCTGGCATGTTTAAGCTTGTGTCTATTGTTTTTACTCTGTCACTGGGCACCACTTAACTGATGCTGGGTCTGTCATCATTACACCCTCCTTCAGGTATCCAGGAATCCTGATGAATTTTCCCAAGTGTCTTCCAGGCCCAACAACCTGAGCTGTCTGAAGTTCCTCCTACGTTTGTTGCTCTAGCCTCTTCATTATCCTAGTTCCTGTGTAGATGCTCTCCAAGTATATTCACCACTCTCATACTGGGGAGCCCAGAACTGGGTGCAGTGCACCAGTCATGGCCACACCAATGTTGAGGTGAAGGATCACATACCTCAACCTGCAGGTAACATGTCAGCGATGGAGAAAGAAGGGAAAGACTGATTCAGAGATCAGAATCTGATTTTATTGTGGGATACAAACGCTTATTTACTATTTTAGGGAGACTAGTAAAGTGTACTACAATGATTAGGTTAAAATCACATCCACAAACTTATGCATATAACAACATCTCTTGCTGGCAGAGTTTAATGAGATTCTCTTTTTCCAGAAAACAATCTGATTGAATCTTCTTGCAACCTAGATCTAATTTTCAAAGTTTCATTTTCTTTTGCCAAGGCATCGTGTTATCAAATCTCTTATGTCAACCAGATCCAAAGTCCATTGTCTATCTGGTGTCCCCCAACATTCCAACAGCAACGCTTGTCTTTATGCAGCCCAGTACACTGGGCTTGTCTTTACACAAGAGAATAGTGTTGCCTCTTCATCTCTCTCTTCAGATCTCCTGAATCTTTTTCTGCAAGGCTTTTCGCTATTTGTTCATTTTCATCATGTACTGGTGCAGGGGGCTGTGCCTTCCCAAGTGAAGAAGTGTGCACTACCCTTTGCTGAACTTCAACTGGTTCCTCTTCACCCATTGCTCCAACCTGTTGTGACACCATAGGTTTGGGGTTTTTTCCTCATGAAAAATTGACTGACAAAAGAATTTTTTGCTTCATGATTTAAGAACATAGGTAAGTGATTCTTTTCCCCTAGGTTAGAATCCTCATTACAGACTTGAAGAGAGGTAAGAGAGAGTGACTTGAAACCCTGTCCTGCTGAGTCTGATGGACAAACTACCTCAGTCCTCAGTCACCCACACCTAAACTTACTGACCTTTCTTTCTCTGAGCCTGTTTCTCCTAGTTTCCACTTAGCATAATTTCTCTAGCATTAAAAGATATCTTACCACTTGCTTAGAATTAAGGGAAGTCAAATGTAAAGCAGTATTTTTTTTCTTTTAACACTAATCACCTATTGTTTTTGGGAGCATCTAGTCACTGTTTAATTCCTGACCTGTCTCTGGTCTCTCTTCTTGATCATAATTCTAGCATCAAACAAACCTGTCTGGAACAAAGCACTGAAGACACTCATATGCTCCCAGGAACAAATACAGATTTCAATGGATCTCTGCTTATGTTTCAGAAGATCAGTTGGTTGAAACAATCCTGAGTAGCTGCACTTCCTCTTGTGTTTAGTGAGATTCTGAAGTTGACATTTATTCCAAGGCTCTCAGAGATATGCACCTGTGTTATGAGAAGAACGTGTTATTTTTGTGGTCTGAAGAAGCTTTGAAAAACCATCTGTGTACCTAGAGTATTTGTCAAATACAATATTCAGTAGTTTACAAAATGCATAGAGATACAAAACATGTCCATCAGGGAATACAATATAACATTAGAAATTAAGAGGTTTTTTGTTGGTTTTAAGATCTAAAATTAGGTAAGACATTTATGTCTATTATCTATTTTTGCAATTTTTTTCTGGGAACATGTTTTACCTCTATGCTGTCAAAATTTGCTTGCTCCCCACCCCTTTATTTCCATGCTTTGATTTATTTTTTTGGCTTTGTTTTTGCCTTTATCTTGTCTTCTGTCTACTACTCTCCGATTGTTTTGCTACACAGAACAGGGTTCTTCCCATAGAACCATCTGAAATATTATTCTTCAGCCATTTAGAAAGTCTAGGGACACACAGGTGTTGGTTCAACCAACTGAACTTAGCTAATGAACCTAGAGCTAACCCATTGCCTTTCTCAATATTTTTATGTGATCTGACTTTCAAGTTGAACTTAAAATGTGTTTTTAACACTAAAGGCTGTGTTAAGTCCTACAGCCCTGTTGTCCCTGGCATTTTCTCTCTTTTTCTTTTTTTTCTTGCCCAGAAGAAATTGTTTCAGTTAAATGAAGAAAACTATATCCTGGGATATAACACCTGTCAGTGGTTCATAAGTGTGCAGGGTTTTTTGTGCTTTTTCCACTCTGTTTCATGTGCTGGCTTTTTTTTGTGTTGCCTATCTCTGACAAATTTGCAGTGAATTTTCTGGCCCTTGGGTAGGTTATAGAAGGGCCCAGTCAGAGACCAAGCCTGCTAACTTCGTGCCTCTTCTGTGATTATTGCAGAATCATGAGGAGCAGAGGCAATATGACCTCTAGTTGAAAGCTGTCTACAGAGCTTGCAAATACTTAGCCAGTTCAGTGTACTCTCTTTCATGAAGTTGGCCATCCTTGGGAACAAAAAAGGACATGATCCCATTGTGTTAGAGAGACTAAGAAGAGCATGTCCTTAGTGAATGTCCTTGTACAGGAATACTGCACAATTGCAGGAAACTGACCAGGAATGCCAAAGGATTTTGAGGAAAAGCAACTGAAGTATTAACTATCTAAGTAAAAATTAATCAAATTATAAGGAAACTTTCTTTTGTTAGTAGCAAAAAAGAAGGAAAAAATTTTCTTTTAGTGTGATTGCATTTCAATACATTGATGAAACTTTAAGGGGAGAGAGAAAGAAGTCACTGGTAGACATCTAGACGATAAATTTTATTGATAGCTGGACTTCAGTAGTTTGAAGGAAGGTGTTGCTTATTGCATATGTGATTAGCAGGTCTTAAACTTTGTTGAGCAAATCTGAACTGAGCAGCAAGTTTATTTAGAAGGTACTCTTTTCCTTTCACTGTCCTGAGCTGACCCCTGCATTTCTAAAGGCTTTTGTATCAAATCTGTTCCTTTTTTGCATGAATTTTACTGGCATGGGAAAACAAACTCAAGGATAAATAGATAATTAAAATCCTATCTGAGTAATTTTTAGTCTAAAGGCTGATTGAAACACTTAGCTGATCCAGCTATTTCAAGAACTAAAAGGAAGATATAAAAAACAGAAGGCAAGGAGAAACCTTCTTGAATATCTTGAATAAAGCGTCCAATCACCAGGTGTCATCTCTGCCATGAGCATTTAGTAACTGATAATTGCTGTAACCAGTGAGCCTTGCAAATATTATCCAGTAAATTTTAATTAACACTCTGGGGACTGAAGAATAGCAGAACAAGCTCAGGGGAGACTTTTCCCAAACCAGTGGCAAAGTGTGCTGAGTAATTTTAGATCTGCCTGCCCGTCAAAGTGGATCAGCGTCATCTTGCCACTTATGCTGAAGAAAATGCACCTGCTTCTACATGGAAATAAGGTGCATTATCTGCCAATTTGTGCAGCTTATTTTCAGCATTGCCTGAGTTTGACAAGTGGAAAATATGAATGTATGGATTATTAATTCATAATCCAAGGGAAAAGGAAAAGGTGAAAGAGGTCTATGGTTAAAAAAAATGTACCAAGTATTGCAGGACCTACCAGAAGCTTTCTAAATAAACATACCATGGAATTCTACTAAAAGTCTAGAGAGACAAATATCCTTGCAATGTACTTTTAATATCAAAAGAAAATCTAATCACATAGAAAATTCAGCAACATAAAATGACACGTACAGTAAAACAGTATAGACATTGTTTTAATAGCCATAATTTTCTTTAAAGCTCCATAATAATGGGATAGACATTCCATTTTAGTATTCTGAGTCCAATCTCCTGAATATTTAAGCTACAATAAATATTTATTTGCTAGATATGCTCAATAGATATGACAACATCTAGCTTTGGCTCTGCTTTCACTGCTACCAAGTAATGCAATAGAAATCAGTGAAACCAGCGTACATGATTATAAGTTAATCTCCAGGCACCAAATAACATCATTAGAGTGAAATCATTAACTTCAGTTAATATCCATAAGTCTGTGAAGGCTAAAATTCACACACTATGGTTTCAGCAGGACATACTTCCAGCCACTCTTTTTGTTTGGGGTACACTTACCTTGCTTAGAAACTGTGTTTTATAATTTTAGTGATAATGAAAAATCCTTTTTTGAAGTAGCTTAGTTCAAGAGGCTCTGATGTTAACTAGAGCTGTATGTCCACTGCCTTCTAAATGGTTCTTTTGGATATGTCAATTAGTGAACTTTAATTATTGTACATATTAAAAGCATTAATTTATTGTCATTAGGTCTCAGAACAAGGCGAACAGTAGAAAAAACTGTGCAGTAAGTTATAAATTAACAATACTGACATAATATCTATACTACAGATAACTAGGAAGATTATTTCTCTAGTCTCTTAACATGACCTATTATAATGAATGCTACACCACAATATTGATAAAGCTACCCATGCACCAGTAACTTGTGCGGTCATTTATCTGAATGTCAGCATCTTTTGAAGCTACTTTATGGCACAAAGGCATTTAGAAAGTATTTCATTAATTATGATATATATATATATGAAAAAGACATAGAGCAACACATGGTTAAAATTGCTCACCAACTACTACGTCATCATGAACCTTCAATAAATTTAAAATGTTGTATACCCCCCTTAGAGCACTGTTTTCTAATGGTTTGGAGGTAACTATAAAAAGACTATGAGCTGGCATCACTATTCTCTAGGAACAAATCATAATTCCAAATTGATGAGCTTCTCCATACAAATGTACTAAAAATAAAAGCACTGCATACAAAATTAAAGGCATGAGGTTTTTGACATTTTGTCAAACTCTAGCAAAAATAGAATATTAATTATTCCTCATGCATGATTTTAACAAAATTTTAATAGCAGAATTATGTGATCATGTATATAATTGCAAGCCTGAGCTCCATAGAAAAGGAACTAGATTTTGAATAAATTGAAAAACTAATTTGTTTTATAATATTTAGAGTATGTATTTTTGTAAAATACAGCATATAAGATTTGCTTTTGAACAGAAATATTTCCTGTGGCACACTTTCTTCTTACATATTGTGTAAGCTCAGTTAAGAAAAGAAACTTTCCAAAAAGGCTGTCTAGGCTTGAACATTAGGACAAGGGCTTACAAATTAACACTTAATTAATTTGTTGATAGATTGTTGTATTTGTGGCTAAACAGCATTGATTTTTCTATTACTTTCCACGTTGTGGGCTTGGGACAAAAGTGAATAAGCAGTTCTTTAAATAATTATAATGTCTTGATGGATAATAACACATCAATTAACTGTCTCTTAGAAGTTCAAACATAATTGTTCTACATCTATCTTCTGTCTTCATCATCAATCATTGCAGTATCTTATCTTAAAGATATTTTCTATGGGTCTTCTTAGGAAATGAGAATAAAATTAATGTTCTTGGAAGTTTAAAGACTGGCCCAAGGCCATGCAGCAACTCAGCAGTAATACAACCACTATGATTAGCCAGGTATTCTGACTCCCTCTCCATTGACATAGCTGTACCTAAACAAACCCATTAAAGAAAAACATGGTAGCAATAAGGGGATCTTTAAATTTACTTTATCTAAAACAACACCTGTAAAAAGATACAGAGGACATACCACAAGGCAGGTATTTGGTGCTGTAGAGAGGGAAATATTCTGCCTTCTTCTCTCTTCCTGATAGAGGAAGAGACTTGTGTGGAGAGAAATTAGCTAAGAAAATTTTCAGCCACTTCCACATCATAATTTTTGAATAACTATCAAGCAGCTTGCTATTTGGATACCATCAAGAGAGGAAAATAACGAAGACATCATTCAATTTTGAGTCATAAAGGAACACAATACCTATGGAGGGAATCAGCTGGCATGGAGAATTAGAACACAAGAAGGTATATGCCATTATTTAAGACTGCAATTACTCAGGATTTGGTTTCAAAACATTGAATTTGCTTTTCAACAGGTTTTCTCCCTTGTTTGGGATAAAAGCAGAAAATTTATGAATGCAGCCTTCTACAGGCACCTTGCAGCAGCCTCAAAGTCACAGAGACTGATTCTTGTGGGAAACTTTAACTACCCTAAAATCTGCTGCAGAGCCATCACTCTGAAGCACGAAGCCCAGCAGGTTCCTCAAAAGCATTGATCACATCTCCCTGTCATGGATAGTGGAGGATCTCATAAGGAATGTTGTAGCTGTTTGACGTCACACTAACCAGCAGGAAAGGCCTTGTGGGGGATGTGAAGGTTGGGGGGATCTTTGGCTGGATAGTGATCATGAGATTGTGGAGTTCCAAATCGGGTGAGGAAGGAACGAGGTGACAAGTAAATTGCATGGACTTCAGAAGAAATAACTTGAGGGATCTCTTCACGGTATTTTCTTGAAAGAATCCCCTGAGGACAGGCACTGCAGCAAAAATGGTTGCTTCCTCCAGGCTCAAGAACAGGGCAGACTGATGAGAAAGAAGTTGAACCAAATGGGCAAGAGATGTCTGTGGATTAATTGAGAGCTGTCATTCCTCCAGTGCAAGCAGAAAACACACATAAGATGGAAGCAGGGTCAGGCTGCTTGACTAAAGGAGCTGGGCCTTTTCAGCCTTGGGAAGAGAAGACAGAGAGTGGACCTCATAATTGTATACAAATATCTGAAGGGATGGTGTTGGGGATGGATGCAGGCTCCTCTCAGTTGTACCAAGCAATACGACAAAAGACAATTGGCTGAAACTGATGCATAAGAAGTTTCATCTGAATATGAGGAAGAACATTACTGTGCAGGTGACTGACCACTGAAACTGACTTTCCAGAGAGGAGTCTCCCACACTGGGGATATTCAATAACTTTCTGGATGCAACTCTTGGCCACATGTTCTAGGATGACTCTGTGCTTGAGTAGGGAGATTGGCCCGGATGGCCTGCTGTGGTCCCTTCCAACCTTACCTATTCTGTAATGCTGTAATTCTGTGACTTTCCCCATGCGAACTCTTGCTGGCTGTGACCAATGAAAGTGTTGTTTCTCAAGTGTTTTCTCAGTAACTCCTAGAAAAACCTTCACTGGGTTTTTTACCAGGTGCTCAAGTGAGACTGTAATTCCCAGGGTCTTCCTTCATTCTCTTCATGGAAACTGAGACAACATTTACCAGCTTCCAGTTCACTCAAACCTCTCCAGACTCCTCAGACCAACCGACAAATGTTGAGATCCTGTGAAGATATTTGCCAGATCTTTCGATACACTGGAACTAATCCCATCTGGACCCATAGATTAATGTCCATCTAGCTGGAGCAGAAAGTTCATAGTCAGCTGGGAGTTTATTATATCTGCAATCAGTCTTCTACACAGGGCTGCAGAGACTGAAGATGTTAAAGGCAGAGTTAAGAACACATGAAGTGGCATTGGTTAATTATGTCCCATTTTTCAGGCGATCAACCTCCTTGAGTAATGGATCACTGTCACCTCTGCTCTCCTTCTTCTGTTAACATATTTAGCAAATAATTATTTTCATTGTTCTTCACATTGTTCTTCTGAGTACTGGTCAGCTCAAAGAGTAGATCTTTAGACCTTTGCCTGCACAAATTTTCTCCCTACAGCATTGAAGAGCATCTCTTTAGCCTTCCTATGTCACCTGTCCTTGCTCTGTACACTTTCGATTTTTGCCTGAGTTATAGTAAAAGATTTCCACTGAGCTAAGGCAGCCTTCTGCCCCACATGCTTGACTTCCAACACTTTTCTGCGTCTATGCTCTAAAGAGATGGGTTTTAAAAATGACCAGCATTCGTGGGCCCCAATACCTTCAAAACAGATTCCCATGGAATGTTAACCTTCAGCTCTCCCCATATCCTGGGGATAAAGGCTGAAGTTTGCTGGCAGTTTTTCTCCTACTGCCAATAATTTAAAACTCAAATACTGCATGGTCACTGTGACCAAGCCACCAGTAACCATTTCACCCACCCTTTTTTTTTTTCTGCTTACAAACAAAATATCTAGCAGGGCATCTTTCCTGCATATCAGGCCAACTACAGAAATTTATACTACCTGTATCAGAAAAGTTTCTTACAATAAGCTGTCTTTAATCCCTGTTCTAAAGGGAAAAACCAACTTTAGTTATTAGACTAATATGTTCATACTCAACAGTGTCTTTTAAATGAAAGCTTTGCAGAACATTGCACTAGTCTATCTAAAAGATATTTCAGTGTTAAGAATACATGCTAGAAATGTCATTGCTTTAAGAAATGGAATTAGTCACTGTTATTACATATGCACAGATTGATATATTTATTTATTTATTTGAAGGCTTTATTTCTTCCTGAAAGATGACATTATCTTCCACAGAGGTAAACAACAATTCCATATCTATTTTGCAAATTTATAAATTATAGGAGAAATAAAAGCCTGGCAGTTATCCATCCTCATGAATCTTCAGAGATCTTAGATCTGTTCTTCACCTGCATATTCTTTTGAGACTCATATTCTCAGAAGTAGTAGATTTGTATGGCACATTAGCATTTTAGCTCAGAACATAAACATGGTTTTAAAATAGATCTCCTAATCTTTCCACTGATTTTCTTTTAATCTTGGACTACATGAACAGTGTTACTTTTCTACAAAGCAAAATCAGGAGCATGTCAAAAATGCTGCAAGTGCCAGTGACTGTTCACTTCACAGAATAAGACTATAGCTAATGTGAAACAATTCCTTGTAAAACACCTACGGTCTGAATGTGAGATCCATGCTGTAGAGATCTGCTGCTTTAATGCTGTATTACTTGTAGATAGAGACTTTGAAATTCTTCAGAATTTCAGAATGTGAATAGGAAGAGAGTTATACCTAGTTAATGCCAGTCACTCACATTTTTGTTGTAGCTGTACCTGTCTCATATTGACAAAGGTCAATTTAAGAAGAAAGTGAAAAAAATGGAAAAAAAAAAAAAACAACGAACCTATGTAATTTCAAAATCTCTACTTTTGGACTTAAAGAATATGTTAATATCCTCCATCTTTGAAGTGCAATGTTGTATGTCTTCCAATGTTTGTGTTTGTTTTAGAGTGAAAGATTCTTACAGCATAACTTCTCTACCTAGTATTTTATGCTTCTGGTTGTACTAAGATAAATTAGTCACAACTAGTCTTCTGAAGATTAATCTCTGGAGAAATGACAAGGAGTCCATCCTCCAAGAGACTAGAGTGCAACCTGTGTCAGGTAGGGATATGTTTAAGCATAGAGGTCGTCATGTATGAAGATTTCTGCACTATCAGTTGAAGCTTTGCCTTCATGCTGAGACAGCCTGAGCCCAGACTCAGTTTGTCTAGGCATAAGGAAACTCAGGAGCCAAAATGAAATGTAACTATCTGGAGATGAGTAACTGCAGCTTGTGACCAGTTTGGTTGCAATATATGTCAGAGCTTTCAACCAAACTGTATTGGTGAGAACAGAGAGGAAATTTTGACACTGATTTCTCAATGCAGTGTTACAGTGAGACTTGAATTTGAATGTTCTGTCAAAGAAAAGCTAAAAGCATGGCCAGGACTAACACAGTTGGTAATCTCAGCTGCTTGTCATCCCCCGTACATTTGGAGCACATACAGTATGGAGCTTAGTACTGACAGAGCCACTGTGATTGACAAGAGAATTGCTCTGTCTTCTGGAAATGTACAACATAGAAGGCTTTTCCAGATGAATTATTCATTCAAAGCTTCCACCAACAAGAAACAAGTTGCCTTTGATTCAGGCAAGATTGTGATGAGTGGGATGATGTTGATAATATAGAATAGAAGGAGGTGTGATGATAAAAACCCTGAAAGTAGTGTGAGGATTGCATCTGCTAAATAAATTCAAAGCTACTTTAAAAAAAACCCCAAGCAATACAAATAATGGAAAATTGTAAATACATTAAGAGAACAGCATTTTTGAAATTGATGTTAATAAGTTTGCAGTATATTTTAAATGAAAGAATGAAGAAGCCTAAAACATGACTCTAAAATAAATTTAAAAAAACTCTTTAAAAAATAGCAATGCTAATTGCATTAAGAATTAGAGAACCTTTACTGCCCTGCTCTTGGGACCTTTAAAAGTAAAGAAAATGTATTTCCTCCCTTAAAAAAACAAAGAGCATAACTAATGTAAATGTAATGTAAGAGAAATCAATGTAATTTCTCCTGTGGTCAGGAGGCTATACAATACATGGTTTTATAGAAAAGTGGTACATTTTCTTTCCATAGTCCTCAGTTCAAGACATACTGCTGTCTATCCCTTTTCAGTAAAGTAATACTAAGTATCAATTTTGACTTCTAATTTTGAGAGAGGTTTTCCAGAAAGAGCTTAAACATATCATAATATAGTACTACCACTGTTCTGCATTTCCAAAGGGAACACACTAGTAGGTCCAAACCTACACTGAATATTTTATTAACTGTGAAGAAAAGAATCCAACTTGCATCATGGATAGATGAAAAATCTCAGAATCTAATCAGTGTCACAGAATGAAATGAAACATTCACCTGTCACACAGCACCAGCCAGATAGCTTTGGAAAGGCTTTGACACCTCTTTATAGAAAACAAATTTTTCACAGGAAGTCAAAATCAATTTCTTCCAGAGTGTGAGCACTCTGGGTTTGTCAGTCTACCGGCACATTGAGAATTTTAAACTAACTGAAATTTTGTGGCAAAGTCAGAAGATAAGTGGGGGTTTTTTGTGTGTTTGCTTTTTTTTTGTTGTTTTTGTTTGTTTGTTTTTGTTTGTTTTTCATACAGTTTTAATGGGATAGGAATACAAAATTCTGCATAATATATTTGCCGTGTATCTTACATGATTACTTTTTAATCTGTGAGAAGTATGAAAATTTAGGCATCTATCTTAGTTTATAATATTCTAAAGTGTATGGGAATGAAGAATAGCATATTTTTGTAGCTATATGTGTTTTTCATACTGTTGAATGAAGAATACTGAATTTTAAAATGAATTGACAGACTCATTTTTTTTTACTATGTATTAAATGCTTATTTAACTGCCCTTTGGATGGTATTGTTGCCCTCAAGCTACTATTTTATTGCATCGTTGCTAAATCTCTGAAATAGAAAAAGACAAAAAAGAAAAAACACATTGAATTTAGTGAGAGAAAGAGAAGGACAACGTAACCTATTAATTAAGAAAATAAATTCAAAAATTATTTCATCAAATGGAAAAAATCCAAAAAGGATATGAGGATCCAGTTTGTAACCAATAAAGTTAATTTTTATTGATGTGATTCATATCACAGACATTTAAAACATAAGACATATAATTCTTTATTCAGATGTCTAGCTTTAAGTGTTCAGTTTATAAAATTTGGTGATAGTCAGTTCCCTGAAAAGTAATCCATCCATCTTTGATCAACTTTAACACATGAAGTCTCAATATTTGCAGTACCTCAACTCTGTGAAATATTACACTTCAAAATTACAGTCTAGGCTACTTTAGTAAAACAGAGAAATCCAAATTGCTCCTAATAAAGAACACTGCGAGTATTTTCGGTAATAATAAGAGGTGCCTTGGAGTTAAGAGTTTCAGATCTCTTTTTTAATTTCTTCCAAATTTTTAGGACAATGGAAATTTTAGAATACATAGGTAAAACTTCATTTTGCTCTTGAAGTTGTTATATGGGATTCATGATTATCTATTTCATCCATTTGTAGACTCAAAATACAACTTATATCTATTTGAATTCTCTATGTAGACTTCTATACTTCAGAAGGCTGATTTAGATAAGTTTCATAAATGATCACATATGCAGAGAGAACACAAGCTTTAGAACATCAGTTTGCACAATCAGTACAGTACAGAGTCCTATGCTATGAAATTCATTCTCCTTTCTATGGAAGACAGCAATTAATTTGTTTCTATACATAAAAGTTAAATTATTCTGAAGAGTGGTAAATCAACACTCCCTCCTCTACTGAATTTCAAGAAGTTCATTTTATTTTAAGTGAGCTTATCCATAGCTGATATTCAGAAAATTATATTACTTTTGACCAGCATACTGTAGGGTAGATATTAGTTTTGTCTGTATGCAATTTGCCCACCTGTGTTCTTTAACCATTTACTTTGCCTAATTTTAGAAAAAATGCATTAGTATGGAATGCATGCTTAATTCATTCCTACTTGTATTGGAGGTCTGGATAAGTGAAAATAGTGGCCCTTATTTATGTCTGTTCTTCTCCATCAACAGATTAGTTCCATTTCATATAGATGAGTGTGACAAATAATATAATTCACATTGGTCTAGTAGTCACAGAATATGGATTTGACTAGATTTAGCACTACTTCTAACACATAGGCCCAGTCCTGCATTTTAGAGAGATTATTCTCCAGAGAATCACTAGGCACATTAGTTAAGAATGTTTTATCAGGTGGCTGAGTAAACTGAGATTGGTGAATGAATTATGATTTTAATGGGATTAGAAGTGTGTAAGCTAAGTTCATTTTTCCTTGACTTTGTTTTGGTAAACTCAATTGCAATGCATATGTAACATTTCAATGTTGCCCTGGCACCAGGAAATGCAAACAATTGGTTGGTAACATGTTACAGTATTTATAACAATGCTACCTTCCCCCCCCCTTTTATTTTTTTAAAGGGAAAATTACAAATAAGGGACACCGTTCATGTTTCTCAATATATCTTTTTAGATGGCTCTGTATAATAATCTTGAATAAAAATTAAGCATAGTGAAGCCATCTTTCACTTTAAAAAAGGACATTCTACATTACATGTTTTTCATAAATAATATGTTTGGTTTTATGTCCCTAATGCTTCTTTACTCTGATTTATTTGGTTTTTGGATTTACAGATGCTTTATGATTTAACTATGCTATCCCTTTTGTTATTTACATTTTTATCCTTAAACTTTCGAAATTATAGGCATTATAAACAACTTTTCTAGAAACCCCTTTTCCAAGACCTATGGATGGATGATAAAGGCCCATTTCCTTCCACTGTTATTCCGTAATAGGTTTAAATCTCAGTCAGGGAGAAAAAAAAGTATGTGTTTTTAACTAATACCATGTCATCTCTTTAATCATGCTGATTCTGAATAATTCACCCACTGTGGAAGTTGCTGGGCGAGAATCTATAGCTCTATCTCTCACTGGGGGTAGTTTATTATTACTGAGTCTGACAGCAGAAAGCCCTGGCAGGTTAATTGCTGCAGCAAGACTAGCTGGGAGTTTGCTGTTGATATATAGTGACTAAAGGGAGTGAAGGAGATTGACTGTGCCTGTTACAGCACAAATATCTTCATGCGCCTCAGGTTCCTCACAAAGATATGAGAAATAAATGTTCGCTCTTCATTTTCTGTCTGCACAATACAAATAGCCTTGGGCTGAACACGGCAACCACAGCATACAGAATACATATAAAAAAGAGGAAATTTGCAAATTAGCATTATTACAAACATTCCTGCCTGAAAGTGCTGAAAATCAATTTCAATATAGTTTGCATTTTAATGAGGTGCCAAAGAGATAAATCACTTGTGTTTGAGGAAGACTTGGCTGGCAATGATGTTTTCTGATCATATCTTGTCTTAACTAATATTAGATTAAGTAAAACCACTGTTAATTGAAGGCATGGGAAATGTTACTGCTAGTTAATGAAGTAAACTCTGGCTGATCATATAGAGCCATTAATCGAACTCAGACAGCCATTTCCCAGGAACAGCTTCTCCCTTCTTCCCTTTTGTAAGAGAGCAGTACTTGAAATTACTGTACTTAACTGTTTGGTTTTTTTGTGAAGAAGAACAAATATCAATTTTTCCATTAAACAGAGTCTGCTGCTAATGTTTTTGACTTAAATGTATCCAGAGAATAAACAATCAATAACTGTCTTTTTCTTCAAACAAATTCCCCTTTACAAAGAAGAAAGTATCATTTCAACACTGCTTTCAGAGGGTCTTTTTGCAGTGTGCTTTCCCTGGAGTCCAGGAAACTGACCTGTTTCCACTTGTTTATAATTCTCTATAACTGTACTGCAGTGCCCCGCAGATCAACTCTGCTCTTTATTGTGGTAATGAAAACCACCAAGGAAATTCCTTTTCTGAAGGTACTTCAGTGAGAAATATCCACTCTCAAATGTCAGATCACTATGCAAAACACAAAATATGTCCCAGGTTTTCTTCCATTTCATAGCACTTGTGCACCAGTGTGACTCTACTGACTTCCACTGAGGTTTAATGTCAATGTAAGGAAGAGAGTCAAATCCACCCTGAAGAACAAGGCACAATTTCTTATTTCCACAGAAAAGTCCATGAGACTGTATTATGTTTTAGAGCTCCACAAAACAAAATAGAAATTAGTTGTCAGAGGTCATTTGAGGAGGTAGAGGGTGTTCATTAGAAATTAGTACTAGAATTTGTGTAGTTGAGTATATTAGTTCTTAATACAGAATCCTAGCTGCTAAGCCTTTGGCAATTGTAAACCTATTTTAAAAATATTTGCTTTTAAATACAGTGAAGCCATTGCTAATCATTCTTCTATGCTTCATTTGTTGCCATTTCACCATTCAGTACACAGGAAACATGTAAATCAGAAGAAAAAAGATGTTGTGGACACTAGAAATTAGATGTGTGAGAGGAAGTCTGAGTTGCAAGGAGCTTGCCTAGGCAAACAATACTGCAGTTGTGTGACTACTGAGGAAGAAATTTAGGAAAAAGTTTAATATAATAACTTTCCTCACCCTTGGTAAGCTGTATCATCCATCCAGACCATCCCTTTCAAATAAACAATTAATTGCTGCTTTTTGAGTAGAATTTAATGTAATTTTACTTTTTAATTAACATCTATATTCTCATTTTTTCTCTTATTGTCAATGTCCTCTCCTTTAGGACCTAAAGATTCTTTCAGGATCTCTCATTTCTCATTTCTGTATTGTGATTTTGAAGAGAAGGGGAGGGTAGGCAGTCATTTCACCTGAGCTGGATTGAGCTCACCTCTTTGTGTTTCACAACTGGTGGTGTCAGACCACCAAAAGAATAAGGAGGTAATACCATTGGTAAAATTAAACATGATGCAAAATAGCATCACAGGCTTTTAGTGCAATCCTCTTTCAGATAATTATGTCCATTTTCTGTTGATGCAAAGTGACATTATGAAAGATGTTTTTACTGTTCATTTCTGCACTTTTCATCTTTTGAGAATAGAAACAGATTAGGTGTTCCCTTCCTTATAATAATGAGATGACTTAAATGATTCTTTAAAACATTTTCTTCAACTTGTACTGCTCGAACCCTTGCAACTTGTATTTGTACACTATCAAAGTGCTCTCTTGTTACATTAGCATGCTTAATACACTTTTGATATTCACAAAAGCACTACATTTCACCTGTGTCTGCTCATTGTGAATAATCTAAACGCATATGAAGGGGAAGAAGGTATAAGCATGGCTTTTGCAAATGAAGAAATCAATCACTTTAAAATATCACAGCCAATTTTAATTGCAATAACACTGTCAATAACAAAACAAAACAAAAAGAATGAAAACCTTCCATATTAAAATCTGATGTCCTAACTCAACTTATTCAAGACTGAAATAGGTAAAATTTTAGTATGAAAATAATTTCTGGTTTATGGTCAACTAGTTTTTCCTGCATGGAGGAACAGAATAATATTGGGGAAATTGTAATAAATAGTGGCAGAAAGATCCAAAGACATACATGACAGGCTGAATTTCTTCTTGCTCCATAACTGATGTAAAGCTCATAGGGCAGACGAACCATCTTTCTTCACTCTGTACTTATCCTTTATTTTTAGGGCACTCTGGAAGGCAGAGGAATGCTAGTGATCATTATATAACAATTTTATATTTCTTTTCTGTTTCCCTGGACTCTTAAAAGGGCATACACCTCTGTGTTCCTTCATGAGTAAGAGACCTTCCTGCCTTCTAAGTGTTGTGAGCCTTGACTCAGGTCTTCTGTGTTAAAAATGTGTTTATTTCCCTATGTAAAATTTCATGCTGTAATTTCTTTAACAGAAATAATGCTCGTACTTGACAATGCTGTGGGTATTAATATTTTAAGTAACATATTAAATTATATTAAGAGAATAATTAGAATATTCAAAGTCAAATCAAAGTAATGATATTGCACATTTGTGATTTTAAAATTATTTTTAAAAACTTATGTCGCATAAAATATCCTGGTAACTTGAAATTTTGATTATTCCATCAGATCAGGATCCTTCTGAATAATGTAAATTTACAGCAGCTAAAAAGTGTTTATGGATAGTGGGATGCGATAAATATAACTCAGCCCCCAAACCATTAACCCATATAATACCATGTGTAAATTCTCAGGAAAAATACTAATGATCAAAGATATTTAGTCCTTAGCAAATCATCTACTGATCATTTTCCTTCTTTAAAGCAGAGGCTAAAAAGCAAACAGTAAAAGCACACTATTTTGCTCTTCATAATCTGTACATATCTTCATGAGCACAGTTTATTTGCTTATAATGGGTAAAAAGAAATCCAGATTTCACTGAATTAAATGGGAATAGATTTGGTTCTGTGTACGTAAAATAAAATGAGGCTGAGATTACTCCATATCTAAAATTCTAGATATGTGGCTTCTTTAAAGTAGGAGCCTCAATTGCTTCTAGCAAAAGAATAAAGCAGATGAGTAGGTGATGAGTTCTGTATTAAGAACTAATATACTCGACTACATAATTTCTAGTACTAATTTCTAATGAACACAGACAAATTTCACCATGCAAAAGAGCAACCTGCTTTATTTCAAGAGTTTCCTAATGAAAGCAGAGATTGTATTTAACAACAAAAGAAAGATTAGAAAGCATAGTCTTACTATAGCATGTTAGGCTCATGGTAATAAGATTACAGAATTAAGCCCTTAGGAAATGACTCAGAAAATTAATTAAAATTGCTTATAAATCATGCTGGCTTGATGTCCTAATGGCAATACGCTGTGCAATGACACATCAGAGACATTAGTTTGACGTCTCTGTTCCAGTCTCCCTCACTCCTTGAGGCAGTGAGAGCTAGCAGTATCGTGAAAACAGAATATTTAGTTGAAGCAATTGTAGGGACAAGAAAATTAAGTCTTAGGTGACATAGGAGTGATCCTTGCAATTGATTAAAGAGTGACATCGACCTCTTTCAAGCTGGAACCTTCTGTAGCATGAGACCACTATGGGGATGTTGTATAAAATAAGCAAGAAGGAGATTCCAGGCTGGGGTTTGTAGGAAGTGGGAGGGCTTGTTTGCTTTTCAGAGAACTGTGATGTAAAAAAAGGATAAAGAAGACACCTCACTTTCTTTTTCTTTGGAAAAAAAATGAGGTGTATGTTTTTATAAGCATATACTTTTATAAGCATACTGAGCACGAGGGATAAATTAGCTAATGTAAATATTGTTTACACTTCTCACAGCAACTGTGTTGCCTTAAAAATAATTTATTTCATGGAAGACACGGTGGATTGCTCTTACATGGCGCAATTTTCAAATGTTTTACCATAAAATAGGTTTAAGTTATTTCTGTTCTCCTGCATTTCTAGAAACATCTGCCAAATACAAGCAGATTACTTTCTAGAAGGCTGTTTAAAGCTCAGCATAGTGAACCTGACAGAAATCTGCCTGAAAGATGCTTCAGTAGGTCACATGCCCATTTTAGGACAGCTCTATCCTTTTAGAGCTCCAATTTACTTTTCTGAAAGTACTTGAATGTCAGGAAGAGCATGTTAACAGCTCCTGGTTAAACTATTTAAACCAGTTTAGAACATTTACTTTTGAATTCAGAAGGAAACAACTTTGCCACTTCCCTGGCAATCAGATTGATGGATGTGTAGATAATCACCTCAATCCCAACGAACTTGAAATGAGTTTTCCTGTGACATACAGAGAACTAAGCTCAGGAAATAACTGACAAGATAATTAATATGCTCTACCACTGTTCATTTAGGAATAATCAACATCTTTCCTGTTGCAACTGTACATATTCAATCTTTGACCATAAAGCACATGATTTTTTCTGTTTTTTCACCTATTGTCATGGATAATCCAAAATGTTATGGTAAATGCATACCCATCTGTGCTATGAAATACGCCAAAAATTGTTATCTAGAAATGTGGTCGTGGAGCGGGTTGCCTCCAGGGTTCCTTTTCAAGAGAGCACTCAGATAGAAGCTCTCTGGCTCTTGCCTTTTCATTCTTGCAGGGAAAACTGACGGAGTGCAAGGCAGAAGCCTCCTTCTGTTTCCTTTGGGGCTCCTGAGGAGGTTGCTTCACATAGATCTCCAAGCAGCAATAGCAGCAACCCAAGAAGCTGCACTCCACAATCCAGCTGTGCTTCGGAGTGAGCTTCCCAGCCTGCAGAGCTGAGCAAGAGCCAGTCGGGGACAGGCCACCATTCTTTGGTGCTAGGTGAGAGCGTTTTCATCCTTCCTCTGCCGGGCAGTGGCCCGCGGGAGCAGCACAGGCCGGGGCAGCGCGGCGGGCGGCGCTGACCTCACCGCGCACCGCCACAGGGGATCGGCCAGGCTGGCCCTGAGGGGCCGCCGCTCCCAGGCCGCGCCAGCACCTCCTTCTGCCCCCAGAACGCCGTCATAAGCTCCTGTGGCCAAAGCCTGAGCTGAATGGGGCTTGTCTGCCGTTTTTTTGCCTTTGCTGCCCAGATCACGAAGTCCTCTGTGGAGGGTTCCTCTGGTGTTTTGAGGGTCCACAGGATGAGGGAAGACTCATGAGATGAATCTGACTCCATGTCTCAGAAGGCTGATTTATTATTTTATGATATATAATATAAAAGAATGCTATACTAAAATGATACTAAAGAAAGAGAAAGGATACATCAGAAGTCTTAAAAAGAATAAATAATAAAACCTGTGACTGACTCAAAGAGTCCAACACAGCAAGCTGTGATTAGTCATTAAGTTAAAACAATTCACATATTTAGATAAACAATCTCCAGACTACATTCCAGAGCAGCAAAACATGGAGAAGCTGAGGCTTCTCATCTTCCTTGACAAAGAAATCCTGGCAAAGGGATTTTTCAAAAAATGTCATAGTAACAGGTGCCATCTTGGGGAGGGGCTTCTGTACCATATTTTTTCTCTTTGTCTGGCAGGGTCTCTGCAGGTCAGCAAATTTGTAGCTAGTTATTCTCACCGTTATTTTTTGCCTGTTGCTGTTTTAATTTTTTGTAAACTTTTTTTTTTTTTATTTATATCTACTGACATTTATCTCTCTTTGTTGAATGAAAAGGAAGTGGTTAAAACTTACTGAAGTAGTTAAAACTTAAAGGTGAGGTAATTAATTTTGGAGTGTCTGCCCCTTAAATTGTCTTAATCCAAGACACCAGTCTGTAAAGGTCCTTTTTAAAATTCAGAGCCTTGAGCCTTCCCAGTGCAATCACAATTTCAGCCCATGACTAGAATTTTAGTCGTAATATCTTGCACTGATAACAGAACTATTTTCAGTGGAGTCCTTAAAAATATTAGAAATGTTAGTCTGTATTCATCAGAGAGTTTAGCATGAACCTGTTTGTTTTTTGGAATATGCTATTGGAAAATCTGAAGACAGATCTGCAGTGTTAGCTGTAATTGTGTGCTCAGAACACAAACCTTATTATGATTGAACACGAAGTCTCTGGAATAAAAAAAAAAAAAAGTGGTAAAATTCTTGTTATTTACACAACTCAGATTGCAGAAAGCATTTTGTGAAAAATCAGACAAATAAACAGATAGTGTGAGACCTTCACAAGAGATGCAGAACCATAATAGAACATCACTGGTCTAACCACAGGGTGCTTTGACACATTGTATGGCCACAGCTCTATAAGGTATGGATTCAAACGTCAGGAAGGAAATGGTACCAGGAAGGGTCTTTCTCCATGTGATTAGGCATCTTGAGCATCCTGGGCTAAGTCATGGAATAAGAATGAGGCTGACTAAGACTATGAGCATTAGGATGACAAGAGAGCAAAGGAAGGTTAGTTTTGAGGTGAGAATTTGTTACCAACAACCCTATCAAATGAAGAAGTAGTCAAAGCTCCATTTTAAGCAACTTAAGGAAGTCTCTGTATCATTATTCCCTGATTTACAGGAGACATTAACATCCCTGACATCTGCTGCAAGGGCAATTCATTGGGACACAAGTAAAAGAGGGGATGAGGGTGTTAGAGAGTTCTGAGAAAAACGCATGTTTGCTGGATGAATCGGGAAATGGCAGAAGCTCTACTGTACCCAGTACCTGCAAAGAAAGAAGAAGACTGTGCCAGCTGGTGATGGTACAGTCAATATAGAAACCATGGTACTCAGGAAAATATGAAGATGACTTGGGAGACTGGCTTGGGTAAAGGTGGAAGACATAACTCAGATTAAGTATCAAATAGGAGTTGTAAAAAAGGAGTTGTGAGAACAGGCTACAAAGGAGGATTGTATGCAAGATTACTTTAGGAAACACAAGGCTCCCTTTTGAGTCTCAACATGAAAACTTCAATCCCTGCACTAGCAGTGAAGGAGTACACAATGAAAATGTGGACCCAGTGCTGAGCAGGAAGACTGATTTCATCCAGTGAAAATAGCTGGAAATAGATAAAGTACAGGTACTCAATAATTTTACCTTAGTCTTTACCAGCAAGTTTTCTGGTCTTTGTGCCTAAAGGCAGGGTTCATGCAGGAGAGAAGCTGTCAAATTTAGTGAAAAGCAAGTCCAGAATCTAGACAATGGAATGAGGTTTCATAGAACCATAAAATGTTTCAGATTAGAAGGGACCTTACAGATCCATTTAGTTCCAACCTCCCCACCGTGGGCAGGGATACCCTCTACCTAATCAGGTTGCTCAGGGCTATATCCAAACTGGTATTGAATGCTTCCAGAGATGTGGCATCCACCTTTTCCCTGCCTAACTAATTCCAGTGCCTCATTATTCACAGAGTAAAGAACTTCCTCACATCTAATTTAAATCTCTTCTCTCTTAGTTTAAAACCACTTCCCCTTACCCTATCACTACCTGTAAAAGTTCCTCTCCCACCTTTTTACAAGACACCTACTGAAAGGTTTCAGTAAAATCTTGCTGGAGCCTTCGCTTCTCCAGGCTGAAGAACAACTCTCAGCCTGTCTTCACAGGAGAAATTCTCCAGCTTTCAGATCCTCTTTATGGCTCTCCTCTGGACCTACTCCATCAGGTCAGCATCTTTCTTGTGCTGAGGATCCCAGAGGTGGATGCAGTATTCCAGGTGGGGTCTTATGAAAGCAGATAAAAGGGGACAAATCACCTCCCTAGCCCAGCATACTGGCCATGCTGCTTTTAATGCAGCCCAGGATGTGTTTGGCTTTCTGGGCTGCTAGTAAACATTGTCTGCTCATGTTCTTGTGCCTCAAGAAAACTTCCACTTCCCAAGTAATTGTCCACATAGCTGCTCTCAACAAGTTCATCTCCAAGACTACATTCAGGTATGGGATCACTCTCACTGAGGTGCACTTGGCTTATTGAACTCCATGAGGTTCTCATGGGCCCAATTTTTGATTTTGTCTGCCCCCTTGAATGGCATCCTACCCTTCTTTTGTGTCAGCCTTGTATCATTTGCAGTCTTGCTGATGTAACAATCCCTATCTATGCCATTGATGAAGGTATTAAAGGGTGCTGGTTCTAAAATGCTTGGGGACACCACTTGTCACCAGCATCCACCTGGTGGACACAGAGCCAGGGCACAACCCTGTGCCTGCATCCATCCAGCCAGTTCCTTACTCACCAAACTGTCTACCCTTCAAATGCATATCTCTCCAATTTGGAGAAGAGCATCCCATGTGGGACCATGTTGAAGGCCTAACAGAATATTAGGTAGATGACATTGGTCAGTCTTCCCTTGTTGCCATCACCCCACTATAGAAAGCCACAAGACTGGTCAGGCAATTTGTCCTCAGTACAGCCATGCTGACTGTCTTGGATCACCTACTTGTCCTGTATGTGCCTAGGGGTTTGCATTTGAAGATGATGAAGGAGTCTAATGTTCCTTCAAACTTTATCCCTATTATCTTTGAAATGTCATGGAAATAGGGAAAATTTTGTGACACCTAGAGAAAAACAAATATTGTCTTTGACACTTACTAAAAGAATGATCTAAAGAAGTCCAAACTTGTCAATCTTGCTTCAGTCTCTGGGAAAATCATGGACTGAGACCATTTGGAGTCCATTTCTGGGTACGTGGAAAAGAGGATATTTGGGAAATCAGCCTGAAGGTACCAGGTTTAAACCATGCCTGAACTCCTAGTTTCCTTCAGTAATGAGATTACTGTATTTGCAGATGATGGAAGAATGGTAAATGCAATCTAATTCACCTGTGGGAATGCTTTCAGCGCAGTCACCAAAACATCCTTAATTACATACTGAAGTGTTGGGGCCTGTATGGAAGGCCAGGTAGATGAATGGAAAACTGATTTCAACATTAGGCTCAAAAAGTAGAATTTAATAATTTGATATCTACGTGGAGTCTGGCTTCAAGTGGACTGCTGCAAGGTTCTGTCCTGGTGCCAGCAGAGTGCACTGTCAGTGAGTTTGTGGATATCAGCCTTGGGGAAATGAACACAGCTGGAGGCAGGGTTGGCATTCAGAGGCACCTAGGTTGGATATATGGTTGGGCCACACAGAATCTGATGAGATTCAACAATGACACAGGTTGAGCCACACAGAATCTGATGAGATTCAACAATGACACAGGTTGAGCCTTGGACAGGCAGAGCCCCTGACAGTGACACATGCTGGAGATGGTTCAGTCAGTGAGAACCTCTGTGGAGATGGACTGGAAACCATGGGGAGCATCAAGATGAGTAGGGGCCAGCTGTGCACTAGGCAGTAACAAAGGGCCAGCAGTGCATTTTCTGTGGGAAAAGTGACATGAGGTTGAGGCTGGTGATTATCTCCATCGTCTCAGCACTTCTTTATGCAGCATGTACACCTAAATGCAGCAACCAATTTGAGGCCCCCTAGTACAAGAAAAATGTCCAGAAACTGAAACAAATTTGGCAGAAGGCAACTAGGATGATCAATGGCTGGAGTATTTAGCCTGACAGCAGAAGTTGTGGAACCAATGTCTGTTCACCTTGGAGGAGGAGCAGACCAAAAAGCGATCCTTCAGCTCTTACACAGAGATGAACAAGGAGCTGGGATAAGAAAAAGAGGCTACAGTTACAGATGAGAACATATTTTTCCCCATGGAACTGCGTGCCCAAACAGACTGAGAAATTTTCTGTCCTTAGTTTTCAGGACCCAATTGGATAATGCACTGAGCAATCCTTCCTGAATTCAAACACAGACCCTGTTTATAGCAGGTAGCTGGACTATAGGTCTCTTGAGGTCTTTTCCAGCTTGAATGATTCTGAGAATATAGCACTTTAGTTGTAAAAGAGCATTAAAATTGTACATTTCTAAGAATTAGAAAGAAAATATCTACCTTTCCACAAATTGTTGATGCATCTCCAAATATCTTTAAAAGTATTTTTAACTACTGGGGGGAGAGGGGAGGGCTAGAACAGCAGTACAGCTATTTTAATGTGAATCAAAATAATCAAACTTGTGTGGCACTATCACAAATATGGCATTCTGATGAATGTGTTATCATATCACACAATCCAACATTAACATATAGTGACCCAATGACATGATAAAGTGCAATTTTAGGGCAGCAATTCTTTATTTGACAGTCTGCCATTCCCATATTTCTTTGGAAATAAAAACATAAGGAACAAAACTTTTCTTGAGACTTTGACACCTTACTTTCTCCAGTCACAGCCAGTGGTATTTTATAAAGAAATGAAAACAAGCAAAAGGCTTTAATTGTGAAAGATTGATTTTACGTTGTTGAATTTTACAGGTTTAATAGTGGTATTGACACTTGTTACTAGTTTCCTTGGTAATTCTGAATTTCAAGATTCAGTTCTAATTTTCAAATGCAATCCTAAAATAACCATAAGGATAGTATTTGATACAATGATTTTAACATCTGTTGACTTAAATGCCAGCATCATTCCAAGTCAGATTTAAAAGGTTTTCACAAAATTAGGGAATAATCTACAAATTTTACTCATGCATTAGAAAAATTGCGTGCTAGCCACTAGACATAAATAGTTTTGAAGACACTGCACCTTCAGTAACCTTTACATTGTAAGAATTCAAATTTAAGTTCAATGCTAAAGTAAAAATTCATATTGGTACCTTCATCATAATTAATTTTTAACAAAAGGCAAAACTGTGTGTGAACTTGTTTGGTGCATTTCAGGATATAAGACTGTGATATTAAAATGGTTTCCTGTCAATTCTAACATATGCGTGAAGTTTAAGGTATGTGATATACCTTGGCTCAATACAGTTGAGTTAAAGTGTGATTTAGGGTCTCAGAAGCATTGAATAAAATTAGCTGATTTTATTTGCAGATATTAAAAGCATTGTCAGAAACAAAAATAATTAAAGCATAAGATTAGAGGAATAGTGAAAAAAAAGATATTAAATAGGAATTGTATGAAGAAAATGAGTATTTTTATTTTTTCATTTCCATTTTACTGCTTCAAAGTAATCAACTGAAAAAATTAAAAAATGAGAGATAAGTCCTTTGGCATTCTCTACATGTACTTGAGTCTAGAATTGCTTCTTTCAGTGAGCCTTCATTCAGACAAGGCATTTGAAATATAGAGCTTCCTTTCCAAAGACATCTCAATGCACAACCTCATTATCCTCTTCCGAGAGACAACTTTCCAGTGTCTTGTGATTGTCCTGGTTCTCCGTCCATAAACTAAATATGTCTTGAAACATACATCAGCTTAGACTAGTAGTCTTTTTCTACAGGATTCTTCAGGTGTGGGTTGATTCCTTTTCCAGTATGCAAATGTTTCTGTCCACACAGTGTATCCATGAGCCACAATCCTCTGAAAAAGATCTTCAGGAAATATTGTAAGAATAAATAATCATTTGTTTTACCCCATTGCCTAAATCTAAGTACAGCCTTGCCTACTGTATAGATGATCTGCCTGCATTTGTCTGCTCCAATGTATGAGAATGTGTTTAGAGCCTACATTAGTTGTAATAGCAATAGTGATGGCAAAGAAACTGAGGTCAGAGCAGCAAAGCAAACTTGAGCAAATCCTTCTGTCATGCTGAAGATAGAAAAGTGGGAACATTGGTAAGAGACATCAAGAGTTGCATGCTGATGTCTCATTGCCAAAAGGGAGATATTGTGTCTTTCTTCCTTACCAAAAAATTATCACTTCTTAGGAGGAGAAAAATAATTTGTTTTGGGAATACCACTAAATTGGGATATCTTTGGCATCTTCGGCATTTCACATGACAGAGTGCAAACTGTACCTGATGGTTTTGCTTCTCTTCCCAAGCATCCCTTTCAGATCTTGCTCCATGGAAGTCAGAAGGGTTCCTCTTCCAAATAGTGTGACTTGAAGGAGTAAAACCAGGGTGCTCTATTGCTATTTCCATCTACTACAGAGTGTTAAGCTTCTCATGGTTTTATTTTTCATTAATGTGTAATGCCTTTGTTTTGAATAGTGATAACAAAAGAATTCATGTTGGGAGGCTCTCAACGACTGTAATGTAAAATGGCCTGGAAACATTACAGAATAAATTTGAACCTAAATATCTACAAACTAGGGAAAAGACCAAGAACATTGCCTCCTTCCTATTATTTTTATGAATCACCATAGAGTAAGAATTATGCTACCTGTTGTGTGCATAAGATTATTTTTGGACATGGATCAAAGACAACTTAAAATTTTAAAAATTCAAAGAAATTTCAAAGAAATTGAAATTTCAGAAAGAGTGAATTAACCATATCTAAGAGTTCCAGCCTTCTGGTACTTAAGGGAGGCTTACAGGGAAGTTGGAGACCAACATTTCAGCAGTGCCTGTGGCAATAGGACAAGGCTCCACTAAAAGAGGGCTGGATGAAAAGAAGGAGTTTTTTATGATGATAGTCATAAACAGTCACAAGTTGCCCAAAGAGATGGAGGAAAGCCCATCCCTATGAACATTCAAGGTCAGGTTAGACAGGGCTCTGAGCAACCTGACTTCCTCATCCAACTAGATGACCTTTAAAAGTAATTTCCAAAGTATTTTATGACTCTAGGATAAAAGACACTGTGTAAGAAAGAAAGACTTTGAACTTTTTAGAAGAATGTGAACTGAAGACTGTTAATGTTTTGTGTATAAATATTCCTACCTCATTTTCAATAGTCTCCTAATTAATGTCACAATCCTTAAAAGTGGTTGCTACCCCAGTTCCAAAGATGGAAAAAGTAGGAATAGATAAAGGCTACAATTGTGTGTTACAGAACACACAGGAATGATGTAGTGAAACTCTTTGCATCATGGATTCAATTGTCAAAGTCCTATTGTGTATTAAAATATCACAGAATAGCAATTGCGATAACTTTTGAAATTTGATGCTGTATAACTTCAGTATAAACAGGGCAGCTAACAACTATCCCAGCATATTTCAGTTCTACTAGTAAAGATATTTTATTGTCTTCATTTCATACAGAGAAATGCTATTGAAAGAGAAATGGCTTGTAAGGAAAACTTTAATTATAGTAATTTCATTTTAAATGAAAGAGGAAAAAAGGAGGATCACAATTCATTTATACAAAATATTCTTAACTTTATTTTGTGTATAATTGTTGATTTGTTCAACTGAAATAATTATACACTTCCCACAGTCATTGGATTAGAATAATGCATTAAGTAAGTACAATCAATGGTATCCCAGCTATCATGCACTGATGTTAAGAAATAATCATTTTATCCACATGACCATGTTGTTCACCAAGACTGTTATTTCACTAATCCTTATGATCCAAACAATGCTCTGTTCATGTTCCAGCACACAGTGGGTGGGAGAATGGATTTGTTAAGCTGGATGGGTTTAGCCTTCTTTTATGTGTTCATTATTGTGTTCATTTACTTATTGTACACATATGGTGATAGAAGCTGCTAAAGCAATAACTATTATTCTGCAAAGAAAGTAACACACAGAAACCAGCACAAAATTTCCAACATTTGTTTTCGAAGATTTGTTATTAAAAATAAATTTCTTTTTCTATGTGTAAGATTTACGCCATGTATTCCTGTAACTCTTTCACCAGATATTCAAAAATTTGGACCCATAAAAGGAAAAAAAATGGGGAGAATCAACACAAAGTTTTACAGACAGAAGCTACAGCAATAACATCAAATCTTCTGTAGCTTCCAAACGATGCAATTACTTTCCCAAACTACATAAGTGGGAAATATACTTTTCCCATCAGAACAGTACAAATTATATTTTTTTATTACTTTTGGAATTATTACATTTCAAAGCTATTTCAGAGTATGTGTTACCTTGATTCTAATGGAGTAAGGATAAAAAAAAGAAATTTTGGTGAAATGATGTCCTCAGTCAGAAATAGAGCATAGGAAAAAATATATACCTACCATTCAGCTTACATGCTTCTTTAGGAAGCTTATTTTTGCTTTCAGTCTCTAAATATCATGAATAATTAAGAAAATAACTGGTATGATAAACCTAAGTAAGAAAATGCATATTGCATAAGAATAAACAGAGCATTTTAAAATTTTATCACTGACATGTGTATTTAGTTCTCCAGTAAAAACACTGCAGTTCAGGGTAGTAGGAAAAATATTTCTCCAAAGGCCTTTTTTCTCCTTTATTTAGACATTTGACATACAGTGCTGGGTTCACTGAAATGGCCTCTGTTACACATTAAGGCTTTTGAAAGGCTTCTATTTTTTCCTCCTGGAGGCTATTTGTTCGTGACAGCATTGTCTACATTCCTCATAAAAATGCAGATATTTGTCCTTGTGCTAAATGCTGTCATCCTTTGATAAGAAGAAAACTAATTGGGAAAGGAATGGAAGGTCAACATATTCATTTTTCTCTCAAGTGAAAACAGTAGATAAATGTGACTTTTCAGTGGCTTCCTCCTTGTTACAATATAAAAACATCTATAAAGTTTATAGGTGAATTGGGATGAACACCTACAATGCCATTACTCTGAAAAGAGCAGCAAACCTGGGTTGCAAAAGCTCTTCTCCAAACACAGGGCAGGAAGTAAATGTTATGTATTATTGTGCTCACTTTATCTTCTTCTATTCTTGTTCATCTCAGTTAAAAATTTCCATTCATTACAGAATACCAAAACAAAAGTCAACTATATTTCAAATCTACAAATCAGTGCAAAGAGAGCACTTCTGAAATTCTGAGCACTTCTGTTCTCTGTCACATTTTGGTAGAATCTTCAAGATGAGCTGGTAACTTTGATGTTGGATGAAGTTAAAAAGCCACAAAATAGTTCACTGCAACTATGGTTTGGTCTTGAAATTATGACAAGAAGGTGCAGAAGCAATGGAGTAATAAAGAGTCCCTAGGAAAAGAATGGAATGAAGAGTCCACAGGAGCAGAATACTCATTTCATTGTTAACTAATTTTTCAAATAGATTCAAATAGAGACTGTAATAGAGTGTAAGCTTCAATAATAACTTGGTGATACCTGATAGAATGAAAATACAGTATCAAGTTACCTTAGGTAATTGTAAACACTCCCCAGGGAAACTTGTATGTATAAATTATAGTATAAAAAAAGGACCAAGACCACCACATGCACAGTGAGAATTTTGTTTTATAGGGTGAGTGAACATTCACCTTTTTCTGTGCAGTTGTTTCTTTGTTATCTTTCTAATATAAAACCTGTGCTTGTTTCCTAAAAGATGCACTGACTGTGCTAGATGTCTGATGCCTGATTTGGCAGAATTTTAATTAAATTAAATATCTTGATTCAGTGTGTTGATTGACTCTTGCACACCAGGTGAAAGAACCTGGGACAACAACTTGACTCCTTCACTATTCTCATCCCAGAAAATTCATATAAAATTGCCATTTTTTACTGTTGGATTAAGAATCATGCAGAAATTTTTGACCTTGTTAACTTTTTCATTTCCCATCCTAATTGTTTTAAAAATCTGTAACTTTGAATTCTGGAATCCCAAACTAGTACAGTAAGAACACAAAGATAAAAGAAGTAGTTTTGAATCACAGCATGCCTTAACTAGAGAAGGACATGATAACTATCTCTAGTCTGTATTTTAAGGAACCTGAATTTCCTGGAAGTGAAAATAATGACAATTCCCTTTGTTTCTCCCATTCCCTTCAATCACCAGTCAGATCTAGCAAACCAGGCTATTTTAATTATTAGAAGTATATTTAAATTCCCTATCAGAAATTTTCTATCAGAATTGCATAAATGGTCAGAACATTTGTACATTTAATTACTCTACCGGAGGAGTAATGACTCCTGTTAACAGACAAAAATAAAAGTAAGTTTCTACTCAAAGTAACATTGAAATCAGATTAATGTTTGATATTCTTAATCAAATCATTATTATATTGTACAACAGCTTTAAAAGGAATTTTAAATTCATGTTGCTGTAACTTTAGACAACAGGCTCCCTAGGACATAAGAATACTTTTAATTTGTTTACTTGTTTCTGTTTAGGATGCTGGGAAAAAAGTTTACTTATGATCCAAGCAGAATCACTTATGTAGAGGGACCTAAAGCCCACAAATCTGGCACAAAGTAGGGCCTGAAGTTGATTTTGGGAAAACAAGCATCCTATAAAAGTACGTATCAAGTAGCAACAATACTGTGGGACAATTGTAGAGTAGTTTATGGTCAGCACTGTTTAAAACAACAAAACTAAAGTGACACTTAGCTTTAGGCACAGAGATGATAATATTTTTGAGAGTCGTCATGGTCTGAAAGTGAGCAAGACAGGAGCCTTTTGCTCAGAGAGATTCTGCTAACATATCACACTGAGAGCTGGAAAGTCCCCTCACAGCAGTTGATTGAAAGCAAGCAGTATTGAGCCACTCTTGGGAATAGGTGTAGAGATCTTCCTCTAAGAAAACAGGGGCAACAGCAAGTGACAGAGAGATCAGAAGATATGAGTTGCTCATAGCTTATGATTCACAGTTTTTATAACTTTGCAACACCTCTGAAAGGTGGCAATACAATTCTGTCTTCTTCAGCTGAAGAAAATAACTAGAGAATATAATGAGAAAGAGGTTACTATTTATAGATATAATTGGACAAATTCAAAATTTTTTCAGAGTACTGGATTCTTATACAGAAATTACATTATGGGCAGAGCTTCCAGTAAATTTCATTGAAGAGAGAAGCAAAGTCACTTCAGATAATCAGACTCCAGTGTCTTGTGTTATATTGCAAAAATGATGACTGCTTAATGGGTGGCTTCATGTGGACAGTTTATCTTGTTTAGCATGTTTTATTAAACAGAATTTAGTTTGCTTTAGTTGTGAGAAATATCTACCTCATTTAGCTCACACTTCCGTTTTCTTTAGTTAATGAGTCAGAAATTTTAAATCAGATGAGAACTGGGAATGGATGTTGTGGTCAGTTCCTCATATGTTGGTTCTGCTTCTCCTTCCTTCTCAGGGGGAGGACTCCTCACACTCTTCCTGTTTTTCAATGGGTGGTCCTTCCCACAGTGGAAATTCCTCCACAAAGTTCTGCAAAATGACTCTTTCCCACAGGCTAGTTCTCCATTAACTGCTCCAGTGCAGATGCCTTCCAGGGGGCTCAGTACTTCAGGAACAGATTAATTCAGCATGGCTCTCCTGTGGGTTCATATGTCATGCCAACAAAAGTGCTCTGCATCACGGGCTCCTGTCTCTAAACTAGCAAAAGCCTGTGCCAATCCCGACTTCCCATGGGTCATAGCTTCATTTGGGCACTCACCTGCTCCAGCACGGGATCTCCCACGGGCTGCAGAGGGGGATTCTTGCCTCACTATGGTCTTCAGCATGGCTTCCAGGAGAAACTCTCTGTTCTCTTGTCTGGAATATGTCCTCCATATTCCTTGGTGTCTGCAGGGCTATTCTCTCATGCATTCTCACTCCTCTCTCTGTATGTACTGCTTTGAAGCAGTTTTTTTCCCCATTCATAAATATGTGTAAGAAGAATTAACTTGTGGCTGATGGGTTTAGCTTTGGACAGTGATATGACAATCCTGGAGCTGGCTGGCGGCAGCAACATCTTACAGAAGCTACCCAGTAGCTATGCTGGAGGTAGAGAAAGCTACAACAGACATCCATATAGCCATTCCTCTTTCCCCCCCACATCCCCACCCCGCCATCTCCCAGACCAAAGTTTTGCCACACAAACAGTCCAAGTGGCACAGATATGCACTTTGGTGCATGTAAAATGAGCACCATCTACCTCTCCAGGAAGTCTATGCCATTGTTTCACTACCCTCTTTGTGGTGAAACATAGAAGAATTATTTCCCAATATTAAACCTGAACTTCCCCTTATACAGCTTTGAGCCATACTCATCACTCAATACTAGGAAGAAGAGATGAGCACTTCCCTCTCCTCATCCTCTGCTGAGGAAGCTGCAAAGAGCCATCAGTTTACTCCACAACCTACTTCTCTTCAACCCGTCAAACCCAGGGTCTTCAGATGCTCCTCACAGGACATACCTTCCAGACCTTTCACCATATTTGTTGCCCTCCTCTGAACTATTCTTAAATTAAAGTGTGGGGCCCAGCCCTGCACACAGGACTCAGGGTGAGGGCAGCGGGGCTGAATCCAGCAGGATGATCCCAATCCCAGCTGGTGATGCTGTGTCTGCTGCCCCCCGGGATGGGGTTTGCCCTCCTGGCTGCCCGGGCGCACACTGCTGGCTCACCCTGAGCTGCTGCCCACCAGCACCCCAGAGCCCTTTGGCAGGCTGCTCCACACGCACTCCTCTCCCAGTTATCCATGAAGAGAGCCAACAGCACCTCTCATTTTAGTATCACCATCAAACTTGATAATGTAAGTTCTTAATTTAGATAATTGAAAAAAGTATTAAACAAATCTGGCCCTAGAATTCAACCCTGAGGAATTCTACTGGTGACTGACCACCAGCCAGATGTGACTCCTTTTGTGACAATTGCTTAAGCCCTCCTAACAGCTCACACAGAGTGCTGTGTGCTTGCTTATTGCACAGTAAGACAACATGTCCAGAAGGAAGGAGAGATCTGAAAGCCTGAATGAAATTCAGAAAAGCTCCATCTACCACCTTCCCTACATCCACCTAGAAGGTGAACTTGTGTCCTGATTATAGAGAGGGGGTGGAGTTTAGTGCCGTGTGGGTGTCATCGAGTTGTTATTCAAAAACATTCACATCATCCTTGGGGGCATGGTTTTGGCAGGGAAAGCTGGGGTGCCCTTACCAGGCCATCAACACCAGTGGACTTGGTCCCTCTGCCTCCCTGCCATTTGTCCCTTCTCTTTTGCCTCCAGAGCGTGGTTATCGACCTTGGTACTGAAAGGGACAGCAGCAAAACCAAGTATCAATTGTAGTACTGAACCACCAGAGCTGGCGGGGAGGCTGCTCCAGGAGAGGACCAGCAGGGGTGACCCCACAATGCAGCAGTGTGTTGGAAGCGGTGCTGGAGGCGCCCACACAGAACTGAGCAAAGCAGACCCCTACTCAGATGATCTAGTTTCTAGGGGCATTATTTTGTCACTTTAAAAAAAAAATTCAGATTTGGATGTGTGAAAAATTCACCACAGGAGCTTCCTCACTGTCTTTCCCTTGCTCCAGATGGCCATGTGGGCTGTGTGCAAGAACAGTCATCATATTGTCTTTGGAGTCATATTGTCTTTGTCTGGGGAAGAAGCCATGCAGACATGACCTGCAAGGAGTATCCACCATCTTCTTTTGTTGCCAGGGATGAACACCTTTGTGAGGATAAAAAAACTTCTCTACTGTTGTTACTGTGCATGGTGTATTTCACTGCATTGTACTTTTAGTAAGTTGTTATCTCAACCCATAAATTCTGCTTTGTTGTCTCTCCCTTAACAGGAGGGGCGAGGGAAGTGGAACAACTTATTTTGAGTTTAATTTCCTGCTGGTGTTAAAGTCAGCACACCTTGGCATAGAAGGATATCAGATTAGTTAGACAAGACTTCCCCTTTGTGAACCCATGTTGATGGTGCCTGATCATTTCATTGTCCCTAACATGTATTTCAAAAGGATCTCAATAGATCTCCATTATTTTTCTAGGTAGGGGTTAGACTAATCTGCTTTTTTGGATCTCCCCTCATGCCATTCTTGTAAATGTAATGACATTTGCTAGCTTTCAATCAGTGGAGACCTCTTTAGGGTCCCAAGACCTTTGGTAGATGCTTCATCTGGTATAGAGAACCAAACCTAAGGATGTTTTGTCTCAAAGATTCTGAGGATTGCTACAGAAGGAGAGAGTCTCAGAGGTGGAGCAGCACTGTTGTAAGCCAAGTTCACGCTCTCCCTTGAGCTTTGTGTTCTGTTCCCCCCCTGCCCCCCACAGCTCCCTCTCTGGAGATGGGCTGGCTGTGCATGCCTGAACAAATCAGCACAGAAAATCTTAGTTTATTTGCATAATAGGTGTGCACCAAGAGTTTACCTCTTAACTACAAGAGAGAATGGATTGGGCCTCCTTCCTTGCTTCCCTCACCCCCCCCCCCCCTTCCCTATCTCTTTGTCTTTTACTTTTCTTCGTCTTACAAACTCAGTTCTGGATCATCCAAGCAACAGGACCAATGCAAGACCTGAGGACTGTTGCTATTCTTTGTTTTCTTCCTTTACTTTGCCTGAGGAAAGCACAGCTGTCATAGTCTACTCCATACTCTGTACAAAACTCTGTTGTGAGAGTGAGGACCTTGTGGAAGTGTGTTGTGGCTCATTATCTAGCACCTCTGAATAGTGGTGTTATGATTATAGTGTGCTTATAAGCCAGCATCTTTTGAAGAGTTTGTTGTGGGGCTTGAAAAATTTAAGTATACTGTAGAAAATTATTGTCTTGGTAGTTAACACCTTTTGTGGAAGTATATTGTGAAAATGTAAGGACTTCTTAACCCACCAGAGTGGTGGTGGCTGTATAATAAAAGCCTTAGAGTTCCCTGACATGTGGTGTGGTGCCTGATGAGAATTTGTAGTGAACATTGTGCCCCATACCCATGGGTCATGACAGAGGGTCCTGCTGTAGCACCCACTAAACTCCCTCAGTACTCTGGGGTGACTTTGTCAAGCTTCATGGGCTTATCATGAACATCCAAATGGTACAACTGGTGCCTTAGGATTTTAGGGCCCACAAATGGAGTATCACTTCTGCAACCATGGTCCTCCTCCTGGCAGCATTAGTATTAAACACTGAGGGAAGAAAAGGCATAAAAAATAGCAACAATTTTGTAAATAATCCTTGCTTTCTGAGGAGTTTTGAGCTGGAGGTGGTATTGAGCTTAACCAATGTACAGAAAATGACCTTTTATTCTGGTGAATCAATACCTCATAGAAATGCTCTATGCCACTCTTTTATTCATAAATCAACTACGCAGCTGTTAGCTTTAATCAACAAAATAATGCAAATAGGTGCAGATATTGTCATCAGCTGCACAGTTTCCTGTGGTCTGTACTGGATAAAGGCTGTTAAAACATGCATATTGATTTCAGAGGTATTGTTCTAGGTTTGCCTAGAATTTTCTTCACACTAGCTAATATGGGACTGAGTTTTGGATTTGTGCTCAACCCAATGTTGATAATATAGAGATAGTTTTGCTGTTGCTGAGCAGCGTTTGCATAATATCAAAGCCTTTCTGATTTTTGTGCTGCCCTGCCAGTGAGTAGTCTGGGGGTGTTTGGGTAGGTGGGAGGGGCATATCTGGGACAGCTGATCCCAGCTGACTGAAGGGATGTTCTTTATTCCCCATGTTAGGCTCAACATAGAGAGCTGGGGAAGAAGGAGGAAGGGATGTGTGGAGTGATGGCATTTTTGTTCCCAAGTCATAATTAGACCTGATGGAGTCCTCCTTTCCTGGGGATGGCTAAACACCTGCCTGCCAGTGGGAAGCAGTGAAATAATTGCTTCTTTTGCTTTGCCTGTGTGTGTATGTCTTTTGCAGCCCTAATAAGCTGTTCTTTTCTCAACCCATAATTTTTCTCCCTTTTGCTCTTCCAATTCTCTTCCCAATCCTACTGGTGGGGGTATGAGTCAGGGGAAGCATGGGGCTTAGTTGCGAACTGGGGTTAAACCATGGCAGGCATAAATTTCGTCTTTTTATGTTTTTAAAATCTGAGAATTTGCAAACCACCATGCAGAACATCACCTGTTTCAGGTGTGTTGCTGGGACTGAATTTCTATGGAAAATTATGATTTGCTTTTCCAAAAACAAATTGCATTTTTTCATCTCTGGTTTGGTGCCACAATTGCTCAGTTTTGTTAGCATCTAGAATGCAAACCAATAATTCTTGTAATCAGCTTGAAAATCGTTTTTCTGAAACTGAGCAAATGGTCATAATTAGAAGTAATGTAATTAGAATGGAAAAAATATTTCACTGAGCCAAAGTCTTGGCATAGATGATTACTGTTTTTTAAAAACAAGATACATAAAGTTTTTTGGAGGTTGAAACATTAGTAAATTCAAGGAGATAGCTTAGGAGATGAAATATAGTCTCTAAGTTGTTAGAAAATGTTACTTATGAATTTGCTATATATTGCAGAGATGACAGCAGAATATATGTGGTGTATGTGTGCATTACTATATTTTTGAATATGTATTTTCTCATTTCAGTGTGTAAACTAAGAAAAGCAGCTGAAATGTCATAGTCTGGAGACTAAATACTGACAGTTTTGTTAATGAGGATAAATTTTTCAGAGCTAAATGGACTTACAGTTTCTGTCTAAGGCTTGAACTCTTAATTTTTAAATGTTGTGCATGCACACCATGCTTCAGGAATCTAGCTCTATATTAAAAAAAAACAGGCAGTAAAAACTGTAGAAGTAGGTACAAGTGTAGTGGGTTATCTATTTGCCACACTTGCCTGCAAGCACAGTACTATTTAACAGTGAGCACATTTGCTGCAGTTATTCATAGGCTGTAGCAGTGATTTCATTAACTAAAACATTAGAACTAAATTACATCTGTCTCATATGGCGCAGCGAGGGCAGGGAGAGCGTGTGCGGGAGGACTACATTTGAAACAGCATACCTTTGCTAAGGGCAACTTTAATTTGGCTTTCAGCATACAGATACACCCCTTATGGAAGCTGAAAAATACCACATTTTTCATGTCCATGCTCAACTCTTACTGCAGTATTCAGGTTTATACAGCTGCATTTCAGTATCTTGTCTTTAAACCAGCAATGATGCATCTGTCTTCTTTCTCTGTCTTCTGGTCTACTATGACACTGATACATAAAATGCCCTTTTCTCCAAATTGTGGCTTATTATGGGGTTTGAAGCAGATAATGTAGCTAATTTGTCACTGAATTTTATTATGTATTTTTAAAATTACTTATTAAATGCTCTCCAACCTCAGAAACTATTCTATGGATCAGAAAGGAGCATGAAAGACTTAATGAAGGTCAAACATTTTGCTAGATTCCCCAAAATTCTGGTGTTTCAAAGGAAATTTCTACAGCTACTGGTGGAAATTTGAAAACATTTAAAGAACACAGTTTTACATGTTGTTCAGTGATTTACTTCTGACTTATATTTCAAAGCAAAATTCTACGTTCTCTCTCTTTTTTCTTTTTTTCCAGTGGAATTGCTTGCTTGCAAGGTTAGGTGTCTACTTCTTTGTCTGAAGACCTTGTGTAAAGGAATTTATGATGATAAAATAAAACTAAATTATCTAATTTAATTTTGTTTGATTGACAACTTCTCTTTTTTCTACACAAAAGTGAAGATTTAAAGAAACTAATGACAGAGGATTTTGGACTTCTAAGAAGTATTTTGTAAGGGAATGAAAAAATATGTGGTAAATGAACAATTAAAAAGATATATAGAAGTGCCAAATTATGTCATGATGTACATTAATTATCAGATTTTTGTATTGGTACAGTTGGAAAATTTCTTAAATTTGTTTTGGACACAAAGGCTGCCTGCTTTTCCCTGTGGACCTGGAGAGCTCATATTTCACATCTTTAGTTCGTATTTCACATATAAAATCCAGTCACTACACCATTTCATCAGTCATTTGTGCTGCTAAAAAACCTATGTTGCCACTAGAACTTGAATTTCATTTTGGATGTATTAAGAATTTCTAGTTGGAAGGCTGGAGAAACCTTATGTTTTGAAAATTGATTTAATAGGATCATACAAAGCCCAGACTTACCTGTTCTTAGAAGGAAGTCTTGACACCGCACAATCAAAATGGGAAATCATCCCTCACCCTATAAAAGTCAAAGGCATCCTCTGCATTTTTATTATTCTGTTACAATCCAAATATTATTTTTCCATTCTCTAACTCTTTCTCATCACTATGTGATCAAACCATTGCCTGGAAAGAAAAGGTTAGATTTATCAATCAAAGTTTGCTAGCAGGGCTCAAAATAATTGAACCCTCAGGAGAAGCAAGCCTTGTGTATTTTATTTTGTTGTTGTTGTTTCAATATCTCCATAAAAAGCCATTTCAGTATGTTTGGTTGTGTGGCAGGAGATTTCATGTAGTGTTTATTCTTTTCACAGTTGCAAAAAGCAAGGCTGATATAACTATTGCTATATCAGTATCAATACCTATGGCTAAGTTATCTAAGACTCATCTACATCTATATCTGCCTATTTATCTTTCTATAGATATCTATACAAATATATAGATATGTATTTACTGGTTTAGTGTCAACAAAACTTTTGCATAGAATCTCAAATCTGTTAGCATGCAAACAAAGATTTTTCAGGCTTGGTCAAATTAATCTTCAGTTGTGTGTTTTAATGGGATTCTGTCCATAATCTAATACTGATATCTAAGAAAGAAAAGAAATTCCTTCTGAAAACCAAGTGGTCATCTATGATTTCCAGTTGCGCAGTCTTGTGCTAGAGCATGTCTAGTGGTTTTCTAGTGTTGCTGCAGTAATGGCTGTGATTTATCACACATGCTACATGACTACATATTTTGACATAGATGTTTTAAATTTAACTTGCTCTAAAAATCTGTTGGAGCAAAAAACCAACAAACTAACCAAAAAACAACAACAACAACAAACCAAACAATAAAAGTCACACAAAGGTGTATAATTAGATCCTTCACAGCTGGGTAAATGAGGATACTGCTAACTGTACTGCACTTTTGCCTGAGATTTTTAGTCAACTTTAGTGAGTTGCTTCATACAGAAGAAAGCACAGCTTCCTGTAATAAACGCAGTCTTTTGCATGAAAATCTCAAGATCTGAAATCTGTTAATAAATTAACAATCTAAGGTTACACTTTCATAATCGCTACTAAATTGTATAGATTTGTTGCAGAACACACCTAGTGCAGGTAGCTTGGAGTGCAAGTTGCAGGTTGTGCCCTGGCCGGTGGGAAACAGCTGCAGCCCCAAACAACGAGCTTTGAAGAGGCACTGACCTCCTGCCTAACAAAGGGCACAGTCCTGGAATGCCAGCCATCACCCAGAGCCTCTGCAGGACACAGTGAACAGGGAGAGGACCCCAGACTAGATTAAACCATTGGACCAAGAGGCACATGAAAAAAACATGAAGGGTGTGTGAAGAGAGTGTGTAATGACTGCGAGGGCCAGGGATTCCTTTATTCAGGGATATCTGGGGCACCCAGATTGTGCTCTTATTTTGTTGCTTCTCCACAATTTATTACTTAGAGGAACCAGGGGTCTCTCTCTGCTGTGGGAACCCAGGGTCAAGCCAGGAACAGCAACTTGTGGGTGTGAGGTGTGGAGAGAGTCAAAGAGGGCACCATCGGTTCATTGGAGCCACTCACTGCAAAGGGGCTTTGGTCCCACCAGCTAAAACCTTGGATGGTGTGACTCTGACTCCCAGAGTGACATCTGAATGACCACACAAGAAAATTTCCTTTAAAGATTGCCAAGAGGAGAAGTGATTATATACTACACTGTATACACCAGGATCCCCAATATTGAAAAGACATAGATTTGTAGATTGAATGCAGAGAAGAGCTATGAAATGATCAGAGAGCTGGAATACCTCTTCTGTGAAGAAGGGCTGAGAGAATTGGTGTTCAGCTGGTTGAAGAAAATACTCCAGAATGGCCTTTTGTGGCATTTCAGTTGGGGGGGGTTTATAAGAAAGATAGAGAAATACTTTTTACCAGTATCATTACTGAATGAGCAACAGGTAGCAGTTTCAGAGTGAGAGTTTTTGTGCTGACTTCAGTGAACCTGGATATGAACTATATGCAAACTTGGAAATTCTATGACATATATTTTTTGCCAGCCCATCAGAAAGAAAGCTTATTTCTCAGAATATCTCTGTTTAAACACATTCAGCAGATAACAGGCACACACTACTTGTTCGAAAGCTACAGGATGTATGTCTGGGGGGCATAGCTCTTAGCCAAGGGGTTTGAGTTCATCAGCTTGCCTTTTAATAGGGCACCACTCAAATTACACCTTAAATTTCTCCGAAATTGGAATTTCTCATCTCAGCTCTCACTGTGGACACATATCTTACCCAGCATGTGAGTCACTTCCTCCTAAAAGTAATAATCTTATCGCTTAAGGGTTAATGTTTTAATTAGACATTTATCTGGTATTAACTTTTACATACAAGGGCCATTCATTCACTTATTGTATGTTTTCCAGCTGGAATAGTTTCTCATGAAGCCATTTGTCAGCTTTTTTCCCACTCAGTGTCACACTACTTTTGGTTGTCTCAGGGAAGCTTAAATTCAATAAGCCATTTAGCTCCAGTCAGAGGTATCTGCAGCATAACACCCAGTTTGGCTCTGCAACAAGTCAGTAACATCCATATTGAACTTTGGGAGAAGGAAACACTGATATATTCTTGTGTCCAGATGTACTTTTTTCCAATGGATTTTAAATCTTTACTTCAGTTCTCTATGTACATTTGAAAATTTTTAGGATATATGCTAATATAAATAATGGTGCATTACAGGAAAAAGAACATTGTCAGAAAAAGGCATGAGTTTTAGAGGTTTTTTTGCTTCAAACTTTCATGAACATTTTTAAATGAAAATAGTATTTTTTTCAATTTTTACATTTCATTTAAAAATCTTGAAATTGATTTTTCAAGTCTTGAGTACCCTCTGTCCACCAGGATCACTTTAGCTGTAGAGAAGAAAAGTTAATGAAAATAACTCCTCCAATCAAAAAAAATTTCTAAAATAGTATCTGTTGAAAAAAATGCATTGTTCTGACTCATTCTCTTTCTGATAATGCATTCCTTCTTAGCTTCTGTTTGTTAAAAGAATTTTCAGTGAATGGATAGATACTTGGCAAAAGTATATTGAAAGTCCTCTTTCACAGTCAATTATATAAAGTTTTCTTTCAAAGTGAGTTATATATTAAAAATTTCATGAAAATATAAAATTAAGATGATTTTTTAAACAGTGGTGCTTCAGTTCCCTTAACAAATAAAATACTTTAAAAGGTTGGGATTTTTTTTCATATTTAAATGAACCTGAAATACGCAGATAGATTTATCATCAAAACATCAATCTCCCTAATGAAAAAAATTGTTCCTGGTTACCATTAAATCCATTATTATTAAATGTAGAAGGCAGACACAGCACATCTAAGAAGGTATTTTTGCAGTTTATTACAAGATTTGCAGTGAAACTTACACTGGACATGTTAAGTCTTGTAGAAAGGGGTTTTAAAACACTTTAAATGTGGTTTTGAGGAACTATTGTTTCAAATAAAAAACACTGTGACTTTTTTATGACAGGATTTGTTGCCATAATCTTTCCTAATAATTTTTTGATGGACACAATGCCAGTACCCAGCAGTTATTTGTGGTGGGGATTATGCATTCATACAGAGCTGAGATTCTTACTGTGGCCATTCATTACCTAAGTTAGACCAGTATTTTGAAGGGTATATTACATAAAATGATTTATGGAAAATTCACCAGAGAAGGAGTTCCTTTTCTATATATAACAATGATATTCTCTGTATCTACTGATATTCTAGAAAGAGACTGCTCATCTTTAATGTTTGATAAGGTGCAATGCAATCCGCTGTGTGATAGAAACGAACAGAAGGGTTGGTTCCACCACTTCAGCAAACTCTCTTTTGAGAACCTGTAGATTTTGTAATATTGTACAGATTGTTCCACAGGAGAATCTCCATCCATGACTCAAAAAAGTCCTTTAATAATCAAAATCTTGCACTATGTTGTATCACGGGAGTATCCTGTGGCACAGGAGGCAAACGAAGAAAGTCAATTTAAGTATTTTAACTCTTCCTCTCTATGTGTACCACTGTGTGTGTACCAGAAATGGGGTGGCTGTTTTCTTTGGAAGGCCTTCACAATGAGTTTCACAGGAAGAAAATACAGAAGAATTTTATTTTTTAAATGCATAGTTTAATGTTTATGTGCCCTCCTTTACCTTCATGTGTTTGTTCCTTTGTGCAGATCCAGATGCATTTGGAAGTTTCTAGATGAGTCAAGGTGTAAAAATATTGCAAAAATGTTTACAACATTTTTGTAAATGTTTTGTATCTTCCGTTAAAAAGGCAGGAAAAACACATGCCCAATTAGATTTCAATACTTATTTGTAGGAAGCATTAATTCTTGACTTCATACATGGAAGCAGCTGAAGAATTTTGCCTGATTTTACAGCTGAGAACCTGAACTGTCTTACTCCACTTGCTGCTGTCTGGCACATGGGCTAACAGGGGCTGAGATTGTGAAACAGAAGCATGCCTTTTCTCTTTGAACAGTGTAAAAATGGATGGTTATACTATTAAAAAATAAACAAACTCTTGAAAAAGCTGTTTTTATTAACTTGCCTAGACTTTAAAAGCATGTCATTGAATAACTAAGTTAAAGTGTCAAGCTAACTTACACACTTACTGAAAACAAATGCAGGTAATATTCTAATTTGACATAGTCAGATAAACACTACAGGAAATCCTTTGTTTTCCTTAGAATTCTCATTACTAAAAAAGCTGCAGGCTAGAAATGACGAAGTAGACTTAGAATAAATGATGATATCACTCTGATCTGTTGAAAAATATTAATACATAACTAGCTTTGTCATACTTTCTAAACTGTTAAATATTTCACATGCATTAGGGAAAGTTGTTGCATTTACTGATGAAAAAGGACTGTCCCTTGTTTTTCAGAAACAAGAAAGTGAAAAAAAGTGCCAAATTCTCTTAACCTCCAGGCTTAAAAGAACTAGGAAGAGTAGTAATTGGTTTGACTTTATGTGCCATATACCAGCAGCATAATTATGCCCTGATCCTCTTTATTTCACTCCATAAAATATGGTTGGCCCATTGCTTTCCATAACATATTTTCTCAGCTTCTGTCTTCTGTGCTATTTCTATCATAAATAGATATTTATAAAGTCAGCACAGCTTTGTCTTAGAAATGCCTGATTCTTCTGCACTTAAGAATTTCCCTGTAACCATGGAAGGAAAAAGATAAAAAACAAAACACATCCACATTCACCCCAAGAAAAGGAAGGCTGCAAGATGCATTGAAATGACAGCTGCTGTAGGCTTTCAATGGCGATATATAGTGTGTAATTGAGGTTTAAGCCTTGAGAAATTAATGCAAAAATAGAATAGGGTAAAGGCATAGGCTACCAGAAAAAGAAGTATTATTGAAGTTTGCTAAATTTTGCTACTCCTGAGAGAGTAGAGAGAAAAAATTACTGAGATTTAAAAGACAATCATAGAATCACAAAATTACCTGGGATTAAGGATCAACTACCTTAAATACAATCTAGCTCCAACTCCTCTGTCCCATTCCACTAGACCAAGTTGTCTGGAGCTCTATCCAACAGGGCCCTGAACACTTACAGGGATGGGATGTCCACAACTTCTCTGGGCAACCCATGTCTTCACTCCCACAGTAAAGAATTTCTTTCTAGTATCTAATCTAAACCTACTCTTTTTTAGCTTGAAGCCATTTCCCCCTTATCCTCTTCTTGTAATAGTCTACCCATCTTTCTTGAAAGAGAGCTTGTGAAGAAGGACCAACTTGCAGCCTCTGGAGATGGCTTCTCTCAAGTGTGAGGACAAGATATCCATTTAATGAAGATCTTGTGAACTCTCTAGGGAAGTCGACCACTGCTGATGAAGGTATTCAGTACTTGAGAGAATTGGAGATATGGGAAATCATCTACAGTGATCCAAAAAGTGACAGGGTCCCTAAAGATCCAGAGAAAGACCCTTCCACAATGGCCACATGGAGAAAAGTGGTAAACAAAATAGCAAATATAGAATCCACCAGCTTATGTCTTCACCAGCTAAGGAAAAGGAAACACAAGTTATTTTTAGGCCTTGCAGGGCTCTGGAGAATACATTCCACGCTATAACCAGCTTGTGGGCCCCTCTATTGAGTGACCTGGAAGAAGAATCACTTCAAATGTGGCACTTGAGCAACAACAGGCCTTTGAGCAGATCAAACAGGAATCAGCTTCTTGCAGTAGTTTCTGGACCTGTTCAGACATAGCCTGATGTAAAAGTATACTCTATACTGCATCTGGAGAGGGGGATCTGACCTGGAGCCCCTGGCAAAGAACTTTAGAAGAAACCTGAGGTAGACCATAGGTTTTGGAGACCTGAGGTTTTGGAGCTGGAGTTATCGAGGATCAGAAGCCCACTATATCCCAATTGACAAAAGATATTAGGGGCCTGTGACGGGGTTCAAGCCTCAGAATTTGCTGAGACAGAAGTGTGTCTCCTCTTGGCACCATGAGTGCCTGTGCTACCCTGGATGTTCAATTCATCATGAAACCAGTGCTACATGGAGTAAACTAGTAACATTGACTACACAATGAACCCAAATGGGGAAAACCTATTTTCCCAAGATTATGGACTGCCAGAAGCCAGAAATTTTGAGTCATTGCCGGAAGGTGACTTGCACTGAAGAAGAACTGCCTTATAACAAGTTAGCAGAAAACAAAAGAGGCTATGCTCTATTTGCTGATGGATCCTGTCATGTGGTAGGAAATGAGCAGACGTGGAAAGCTTCTGTGTGGAGTCCTGCATGATGAGTCCTTGAGGCTACTGAAGGGGAAGGCAACTTAAGCCAATTTGCAGAAGTGAGAGCCATCCAACAAGCCATAGAGAATGCTGAATGAGAAAAGCAGCCTATACTCTGTATCGACTCCTGGATGGGGGCTAATGCCCTGCAGGGGTGGCTGCAGCAATGGAAAAAGACCAATTGGCGACACAGGGGCAAGCACATCTGTGCTGCTGCAATGTGTCAGGAAATCACTGCATGGGTAGAGACTGAGTCTGAACATAAATCCTGAAGATGCTCATTTGCCTAAAAGTTGTGCGACTAAACAACAGAACAACAAACAGGTAGATAAGACTGCTAAGAATATAATAGCTCAGATAGACCTAGACTAGAAGTGAAAGGGTGTGTTACAGGTGTCATGATGTTCCTTGGGCCCATAAAACATCAGGGTACCTACAAAGGGGTGCAACATACAGATGGGCTTTAATAGAGGAGTGAACCTTACCATGGTGGTTGTGACACAGGTTATTCATAAATATGAAGCACGTGCTGCAATCATGTCAGACAAATTATTAAAATCTCCTTGGAATAGAGGGTGGTGTGTGGGTTTCTGATAAGGTGAGACTTGGCAAACTGACTTCATTGGACCACTGCCATGAACACCTTTTTTCTTGTAGACTCCCTTCAGTTACTTGAAGGCTGCAATTAGGTCACCCCTAAGCTTTCTCTTTTCTAAACATAATACTCTTAGCCTTTCTTCATAGAAGAGGTGCTCTATCCCTCTAAAAAACTTGGTGTGCCTCTTCTGAACTCACTAAAACAGGTCAGTGCTGAGGTATCACCAGAGCAGAGCAGAGGGGCAGAATCCTCTCCCCAGCCCTGCTGGCCATATTGTTTTGGATGCAGCCCAGGACACGTTTGGCTTTCTGGGCTGGGAGTGCCCATGGCTGGGTCATGTCCAGCCTCTCCTTCCCCAGCTCCCCCAAGTCCTTCTCCCCAAGGCTGCTCTGATCTGTTCATCCCAGAGCCTGAGCTGGTATTGGGGTTTGCTCCAACTCAGGTGCAGCACCTTGCACTTGGCCTGTTATATGGCATGAGATTCCCATGGATCCACATCTAGATCTTCTCCAGGTCTCTGGATCTTGTCCTTCAGATGTGGCAACAGCAACACTCAGCTCGATGTCATCAGCAAATTTTCTGAGGGTGCACTTGCTCTTGTTGTCTGTGTCATTGATGAATGTACTAAATAACACTGGTTCCAATGCAGATCCCTAAGGGTCACAATTTGTCACTGATGACTTTGAGCCATAGAGCACTACCCTCTAGATGTGACTATCCAACCACTCATCCATCTAACAGTCCACCAATCAAATCCATCTGTCTCTACTTTAGTGAGAAAGATGTTGTTGGAGAAGTCATGCTGGGTGTCCTGCATCATCTCTGTTCTCCCTGTGCCTTAGTGCAGCTTCCAGGAGGATCTGTTCCAGGATCTTCCCAGGCCCAGAGGAGGGGCTGACAGAGGGATAGTTACCAGGGTTATTGTTTCTGCCCTTTATAAAGATGGGTACAATGTTTCCCCTTTTCCAGTCCCCTGGGACCTCACATGATGGTCATGACTTTTCAAACAGCATGGAGAATGACTTGGCAACTACCTCAGCCAATTCTGTCAGGACTCTGGGATACATCTCATGGGGTCCCCTTGACTTATGTACATTCAGAATCCTCAGGTAGTCATGAACATGATCTTTACTTTATTGGGAGCAACTTTGTTTTCCCAGTCCCTATCCACTTACTTGAGAGGTGTGAGAAGAGAGATTGTAATTGAAGATTGAGGCAAAAAGATAATAACCACTTCAGCCTTCTCCTTGTTACTTCAAGGATAATAGAAGATAATAACTACTTCAGCCAATCCATTGTTACCAGTTTTCCAGCATTGTTTATCAGTGAGTGCACTTTGACCTTCCTTTTCTGGTTAACATATCTGTAGAAGACCTCTTGTTCTTTGAATCCCTTGCCAGGTTCAATAACAGAGTGGTCTCGGCCTTCCTCACCTCAGTTCAAAACTGAACTTCCTTTCAATACCCTTCCTGTCTTTGTTTCCAATGTCTGTGCATTTTCTTCTTCCCCTTTTCTTTGACCACCTGTTCCCTCTCAGCCACACCAATCTCTTGCTTTCCCTTTATGATTTTTAGCTCTTGGGAATTCCTAGCTCTTGTCCTCTATTGAAGATTTCCCTAAAGATCTGTCAGCTCTGTTCTGCTCCCTTAAACATGAGGGTAGTCTCCTGGGGGATGCTATTGACTATCTCCCCTGAAGAGCTGGAAGTTTGTTTTCCTAAATTTCAGGGACCTAATTTTACTCCTTACCTGACCCATATAGGGTTAGGAGAGCAAATTTAGCAAATGCAGGATCACTTCAGTCTGAGCTGCCTCCAATCTTGATGTCCCCAGTTAGCTTACTTGTGCTGGTGACCAGCAATTCCAGTAACACATGCCCTCTGGTAGGCCTGTCTATTACCTGGGTTGGGAAGTTATCCTTCATGTATTCCAGCGCTCTCCTGGATCTCCTAAAATTGTCTGTGCTGTTTTCCAGCAGAGGTCAGGATGGTCAAAGTCCCCCAGCAGGACAAGAGCCAGTGAGAGCAATGCCTCCTGCAGCTGGAGCCAGCAGGTTTCACCAATGGCCTCACCTGATCAGGGGGCTGTAGTGGACACCACCCACAAGGTTCCCTTTGTAGTCTCAGTTTCTGATTCTTGCCCACAGGGCTTTGACCTGTCCACGGCTCTTCTTCAGAGGCAACTCTTCACACTTGATCCACCTACTGATGTGGGGGGAAAACCCTCCACCCCTCCTTCCACTGCCTCTTCTAAACAACCTGCAGGCATTGCTAGCTGCGTCCCAGTCATGGGATTCGTCCCACCAAGTTTCAGTAATGGCAACAAGGTCATGACTTCCTAGTTGCATGATTACTTCCAGCTTCTTCTGTTTGTTGCTCATGCTCTATGCACTGAAATGAAGGCATCTGAGCTGGGCTATAGGCCGTGTTGTCTTTCTAAAGGTATACCCCTTAGTTCCTTCGAAATATTTCCTTCATGGTTATCTCAGGAACTGAGATACTATGACATGTCAGATACTATGTTATCTCAGGAATTCCTGACTAATCTCTGTAAAACTGAAGGTGTGCTCCAACGTGGCTAGTACATTTCAAAATCAATGACTAAGGGGCCTCACCACCCCTCACCTTGTAAGATTTTCATATCATCTAAAAGCTTACCAAGGACAAGCTTGATTATATAGCACTCCCACATCACATCTAGTTTAAGTAATCTACACTATTACACAGGATTTAGTAGTGGCCAGTGTTCAGGAAATCAATTTCTTGAGACATGTGGTGGCAGTCCAAGCTAGGAGACATAGTTCAAATCTAGCCTTCCTGCTAGATAAATGTTTGTGATTGGTTATGGTGTGTGATGAGTATAGTGTTGTCAACATTAACCGTAGTTCATTCTTTTTCTGTAGTAGTTTCCATGTTGAAGTGAAACAAAAATGTCCAGTGGTGCTCCCTAAGCCTCTTTTCAACTGTTTGGTGTCCAGGCAGCTCAGTCTGTTACAGTTAGTTTTACCCTGTAAACAAGACACCTTTGCATCTAGGAAATAGAATAGTTCCTGCTCCTCCCCAGGAGGTTACCCTCTTGTTAAACTTTCTCTGGACTAAGCCTATTTATCCATGGTGATACTCTAGCATTTGACTTGCTTTGTTGTTATTGTTGTTTTTGTTTGGTTTTTTTTTGTTTGTTTGTTTGTTTCATGTCTTGTGGTATAACTATATATTTATTGCTGCAGGAGAGACAAAGATGTATTCAAGCCCTAGGTTGCATACCTGATTGATGATTAGCAAGATCTGATCAAAATCTTGCACTAAAGTACATTTAAATCTTAAATATTTAAAAGCCTGTTAACTGGTAAACTTTATTGTTTTAGAATATTGCTACTGTTTTCTTCAGAGCTCAAGAGTATTTTCGTTGATCCTAGTGGCCTGGAGTATTTTTTTGCTCTCAGCACAAGCTCATCTTCAGTTTCTCTTTTCTTGCTAAACTCTTATAGTAGAAAAGCAGAGTCAGATGTGTGATATGGATTTAAGGTAAAATTTGAAAGTGGAGAGCACAAAATTTAGCACAATCAACTGAAAGAAAATTTTTATGTGTATTCTACCTCTTCATTTTGGTGGACATTTGAATTGAGGTCCCTGTGTATATTTCATCTGAATTTTGAAATACAGTCTATCCTGTAATATTTTTATTCCTAAACTTAACCATATTTCTCAACAAACTTAGGTAATTCTGAAAACCTCTGTTGCATTTTCTAAATTTCTGTTGATTTCTACATTTAATACTTGTTTAAAGCTTCTACTTGCAGTTGTACATCCTTCTTGGACTGAAGGTTTGCCACTTACAACTTTGAATTAGTAATCTGGCATTCCGTTTGGTAACTATGAAAAAATTAATATTTTTCATGTAGTCCAAATTTAAACATCAGCAGTGTTCATTAAAAAGTACCATGTCTTCACAGAAAAAGTAATAAACTAAGTTAATACTTAAAAAAAAAAGGGGAAAAAAAAGTGAAGATAAAGCCCCAAAACTATGAATGCTCTGGATCTATGATGCTTCATAGTGTTTCTGTGCATTTCTGAGGAGGATAATATTTTCTGGTGACAATGCTTTGTTTGATTGTGTGTTATCTCTTCAGATTTTGCCACACTACCTTTTCATTTGTTGATCTCCATTTTTTTAGTGGCACAACAAATCACTGGATAACTAACTCTCTCTTCTAGAGCCTTGGAAAAATCACAGTCTGTGCAAACTTCATGTAATATTTGCCAAATTGTAATGAGGCTTTTGAAGTAATTTTAGACATTTGTGAATGGCTCTGCAACACAGGAGAAAACTGTCATACTTTACTTATCTGCAGCACTACTTTGAAGAAAGTAATTCCCTCTGTGTAACATGTAGCACTAAGCCCTGTGATCCCTCTCCGTTTATTTCTACTCCAACTGAAATTCCTACCTGTACATTCCTTTCTCACCACCCATTTCTTAATTGTGACAAAGGATCTGTTCATTATATATCAGATAACATAGATTTGAATGCAGTGTATGTTGTGGCAGACTTGTATAGACTGAATAATTTCTGCAAGTGCTTAGCACCTCAGATAAAGGTATAATCATGTAATGAAGATCTCCAATTTTAGAACTTCCTTGTGGTTCTAAGAAAAAAATGGAAAGAGAATGAAGAATTAGATTAGCATTTCTAATTTCTAGGGTTGCACATTTCATTTAAATGCAGTAAATTAGACTGCACATCTATTTTTCAGGTACAATTTCAGAAAAAATTCATTTAAAAATTACTAATAGGATTAAAATTATTCCTGGAGTTTAAAATGTAAGAGAAATAATCAGTGTAATACTGTTATTGACAATATTATCTTCTAAGGTTTCCTTCAGATATTCTTGGACCTTCATTCTGAGAAGTGAACAGCATTGTAGATATGAATTCTATTACTGCTGTACTGTTTCTAATACATTTTTTAGTAGCTAAATGTCTTTGTGCCACTAAACAATACCTACTTGCAAGTGAAAAGGGAACAAAAGCTCATAAAATTGCAATAAAATATTTATTTCTCTTCAGCAATAAGATTAATTTTATCACTCTAGATTTATGACCCTGAAAATTTTTTGCTGGATATTTAATATATCAAAATAGCAGAACAAGGAGTTTGAGTAAGGGAATGCTTTGTGAAACTTGTGATTTACTGAAGAGAACAGATTTCGGTTTTTTTGTAAGACTTAATAAAACAGCAACGAAATTGAATTAGCTTGGCATAAAGTTTAATTGCCTGACAAAAATTTGGTAGTATTATTGTGTTACAGTGTATATATAACATATATCAGAGTTGTCTTTTTTCTAGCCTGATTAGAGAGTGGGCTCTGCTTCATAAAAAGGGAAACTTTTATTTGCCTGTGGGCTTTATAAAAGGGAAAATTCATATGTAATTAGATTTGCATTTAATTTCTCTTGACTGCTTTTCAGGCCTGAAGTTAGGGAAAAATCTAATCTATGATAATACAGATACATTTGAATGAATTTTTATACATTGATAACTTATATGCACTTTAAATCAAAACAGTCAAAAAGATCTCATCAAAAACTATCAGATAAAACAGAAAAAAAAAGGGATTTTGAGATAAGCATGCATTTCCACTTACGTTATTTGATAGTTCCAAGAAAAGTATAAGCATGAGATGCCATATTCTGGTGATTAACATGATTTTATCTACTTGTATAGTCCAGTTGATACTGTATAAAATATAGACAGGAAAATATCACAATTATCTTTCTCCATTTTTCTGAATTTATTATTTTCAGGTGAAAAGAGCTTTTTGTTTCATTTAATATTGTGGAAAGCACAAGAACTATTGATTATAAGATTTTTTTTCTCACAATTCCTCAAACAATTTTTTTAAAACTAATTAAACTACTATTTTAATACTAACATGGCACAGAAGAAGAAAAATATTAAAAGAAACAAATAAATATTACTTTTTTTGTTGCCATAAAAAAATCCCATTCATTCTCATTTCTAACTTTGTGTTCAGAGGTTGTATTGATGCTGGAAAGCTATACTGTAGAACAGAGAGTTAAATTCTGGTGCAGACTATGTCAGCATTAAAGTCTTGGTCAATAAATCACACTGTTTCAGAAAGATAAAACCTCTATTGCAATTTTAGGACGTCAAAACTTTCTCCATAAACAACAAATTCATAGAATTAAATTCTAATGCACTCTTTTCTATCACTTTAATAGGCTGGGTCTTTGCAGATTATTAACTGAGATGCAGCTGCAAAATACGAGAAGAGCTCTTTTATAATTGAGTAGAGCTAAATTTTAAGACCATTATAAATGTTTAAAAGCAAAGGATGGAAAGTTAAAATGGCAAATCATACCTAAGGGATAAAACATATTTATTGAGAGAAGTAACTCTGTTCTTCCTCAATATTATATTTACTATTATGAATGGGCAACTGAGATCAGAGATTTTAAGGTCTCATCACCCGGAAAATGCTGATAATGTTTTAGTCAATTCTTCCTTTTGATCCTTTTAAGGAAAGATACTGCCTTGTGTATTTTAATAGGATTTAAAGCAATGGCAGGTGAAGGATTGCTGAAATGATACATTCTTTATGACATATTTATTGATATAATTCATATAATTGGTAGATTAAATGAAAGAATTAGGAGCCTACAGCCCCAGGGCACTGGATTACAAGGAACCTTAAAGGCTTTATTTTTTCCTCCTGGAGTTGTAAAGAAAGCATGCTTAATTAGCATAAAATGCATTACTAGCAATTAAACAAAGTTGAGGTCAACAAATTAACCTTTTTTCAAAAAATTTAAAGTGACTTCTTAATTTTAGAAAGACAACATACCAGAGAAAATGAACATGTGATTTAAATAATGTATTCTGATATTGTTGGAATAAAACCACACCCTATCCTGTCTATGTCAAGCAAAATATTATTAAGTTCACTTAAAAGAATTTAACTTTATCAGGACTGCAACTCTGTCTTAATTTCTAAACAAGCCTAAAGCTATTAAATTCTGAGATCCTGTGCTAAGGAAAAATATTACTCAAACTTTAAGTGACTCTCCTTGTTGAAATTATTTTTCAGTGAAAAGAAAAATAGATATTTAAGTACTTATTGTGTTTGCTAAGATTATAACATGCACATCAACAGCAAGGTTAAGAGTCTATTCTTCTTGAATTGCAAACTCTTCGAGTGTCTTTCCCCTGTGTGAAGAAATTTTCTTGAAGGTTAACAATTAAAAATTGCTTTACCCTTAAAATTCTAAACTCGTGCCCTGAAATATAATCTCATTCAATGATGTGTGGATGAAAGCCCATGGTTCAATTACCAGAGACATTAAGTATAATTTACAGTACAGACTTAGCACTTAGGAAATCTCCTTCATCATGTCCTCAGGTGGATGACTGGAAATACGATAAACAAGAGAGAAAGCAATTGATTCTACAAACATAATCCTCCCACTATAACAGAGATGATTGTGATATGATTGCCTGCAAAGATGTGTCTGACAAGAGAAAAGTCAACAGAAGAAACATGTCTTTTGCAGAAGTGTAGACAAATATTAAAATGGTTTAGGTGTCTCTTTTTTCAATAGTTGTTTCCCAGCAGATGTTCCAAAGCAGAAGTAATCACAGAAAATTTTTTGTACAGGGCTGCCAGCCACAGGTTTAGACTTCCTGGTCCTCAGTGAGCAGAATAGAATCACAAATGCATGACAAACTTGCCAGGGTCACTGAGAGCTACTACCAGTGGTGCTTTAAGTCAAAAGCCCTACCAAAATATGATTGTGTCAAAGAGCTTTCCCTCAAATTGAACATATTCCTTGATGGTTTTCTCAAGTGTATTCTATCTAGGATTAAGGGAGTACACTTCAGAGAACCACAGTTTCTTCAAATCAAATGCAATTATTTTCTTCTATGTTATCTGGGCAGCTACATGTTGCAGTGTGATGCAATAGCCTGTCCATCCTGGTTCTTTCCCCAGGTGTGCCAATAACCTCTCCCTTCCCCTCCCCTTATCTCCTGCTGACTGCTGTCAATCTTGGCAATCCAGAAAGGGTGTTGTGCGATTGGCAAAGTTCAAAAGGTGCCTCTCAGCCCTGGGGACATTGGGCCATCCAGGTGTCATTTGTTCCTTGAGACTTCTCCCCCCTTACCTGTTTGGTGGGATCCCTGCCCCTTCCCTCCCTCTCTCCCTGGGGTTAAAAGACATGGCAACCATGCGGTTTCTCTTGTTCTGTGGGAGCTATTGCTGCATTCAGAGGCCCGCAGGCCAGGAATAGAGCTCTGGATCGGAACCCTCTAGCAGAACCCGACTCCTTTCCTTAAAGCTTCTCTGCCAGAGGTAAACCTGAGCTCCTGCATGCCTGGACTTGTCCCAAGCGCCAGCTGCAGCATCCAGCCAGCCAAAGGTGTCTCTGAGGTGGAACCACCACAGCTGCTGCCTCTGGTCAAGCAGCAAGGCCGGACGAGCCCACACGCATTCCATCTGGCTATATTGGTATTTAATTCCAATAGCTACATTCTGTCCGAAGTACAATGTCTTACCATTACAGTAAGAACTTAGTGGTAGTTCAAGCACTGAAGAGTCCACCTTCTTCTCTATAACCTCAACTAATTGTGTGGTCTGTGTCACTCATCATAAAACGTAGCATTCCCTCTGCCTGAACTGTTGCACTTCCACTTCCTCTAGATACTGTAGGCAGTCAGACAATGAAATGGAATAATTTATCATTTTTAAACAGAACTATCATTTTGTGGATACTTTCCACATTTTCACGCCACTCTTGATTTAAAAATGCCTACCTGCGTAAGTATTTGAATTTCTTATGGACTGGATATTGCAAAATCAAAGAGAAGTGTAGGCTAGAATAACCTGGTGTACTATTAAAGATAATAGGGTTATGTTAAGTAATTGAATATGTAGTGGAAGATATCAGGAATGTTTAGCCATAGCATTTCACTGTGATGGAAAATAAACCTGAATTATCTCAAATGTCTCAAAACATTGGAAAAGCTAAGAAAAATCATTGACAGGATGATAGATTAGATAATTAGAACGTCCTTTTTGCCACTAATTTCTCAGTAGCAGACAATGAGTACAGTCTGTCTATTAAGAACAGACTACCTTACCTATTTTTAATGACAGTTCTTATCTCCTCAGATAACAGCACTCCTGTGTATTTAAAAAAATATTTCCAGCAGAAGGCTGACCAGAAGTATCAACACAATTAAGAAACAAAATATTCATTCTAGGAACTGGTGCATTAGATTGTTTTTTGGTGTTTTGGAGGTTTTTTTTTTTTTTTGTTTTTTGTTTTTGTTTTTGTTTTTGTTTTTTTTTTTAAGTAGGGACAACTAAAATGTCGATATAAAAAACCACTGAAGAATTTAGATTTCTGAATTGAAAAAACTAATTTTTCTATTGAAATCTCAATTATGAATCTCCAGTTTTAAATTATGTTTGTTACAATGTAAAAAACATTTGTTTATTTTCTGTATTTATTTCTGTATATGATGACAAACTGTCATCATGATTGTGTTTAAAATCTGATAGGAACTGCAAAATAAGCCCTGGTGGAGACAACTGGCTCAGGAGTTTGCAAGTCACAAATACTGCCATTTTAAAGCAGCTAAAGTAAGGAAAAGAGCTTTTTAGCTATTTATAACTTCTTAACCTTTCAGCTGAAGCAGCTTTTGTAAAACCATATTTCTGCATGGAAAGCCAAGAAATAATCTAGAATGAAAGAAAAAAAATTCTGTTTTTACTTTTTGACTCAGACATTTGTTTCACTTAGCACTGTTTTAAATATATCTTTACAATGTAGAAGCTATTTTTGGTAGTGGTAACGTACAACAGTGTGATAGTGTTAAAGAAGCTTTAACAGTCCAAATTATTCTATTTTGTAGCATTCATTAAAATAATGGCTGTTGCCATTTTTTAATTTTAAATAACGGCAAAAATTTTTGAAAAATAGAGTCTAACTTTTCATTCTTACTGGAAACCATTCAGGCAATTTCTCAAACTACCTGGTTATATGACCTAACATGGTTCATCTTATAGAAATTAATTTGATTTTCAATGTGTCTTGAACATCATAAACAGCCCTGAAATGCCATAACCTCCAAGTTTTTCTTTATGAAACTGTGATGCAATATGAGCTCTGCTTTTCTTTGACTTATTTGATCTTTAAAAAGCTTTGTGTAAGTACTAGTCCACAAACTTGAAACTTATTTGAAATACATTTTTTCAGTCATAGTATTGTATTCACAACATTTATTGATTAATGAATATCAAAAGTTTTCATTTAACACAACATTTTAACCCTTATATGCAACACTCTGAAGCACATGCACACAGGGAAGGGGGTTGTATGGGAGTGGCAAAACAAGGACATCATGCCTCTTTTTGAATTTTCCTCTTGAAAGATGATGTATGGCTGTTTGACCAATTAAATTCACTGGATGGTCTGAGGACTACTGACTGTATTTTCTGATGAAATGTAGGCTTCAGAAGTCATCTGGCCCATTGCATATATGCCTAGTTCCAAGGAAAACTGCATCCATAGTAACCAGTCTGAAGGTAGGACTAGCTAGGTTAAATGATTAACAACTTTGGTTTTATAAATTTAATTTATGATAATTGAACCAGATCATAAAATTATTCATATTAACAAAAATAAGATTTATAATTACACAAATTCTTTCACTGAGAAAATGATGCAATCAGTAATAATAATTTGAGAACATTTGCTGCCTACTGAACCTTAAGTGCATGTTCACAGACACATTGAGAAAACCAATTGGAAGGTTTCCAAATAGATTCTTATGGTCTGTCATGTCACTAATTCACAAATTAAATTACTGCTGAAGAGAAATATGGTATAATTTTTCAGAACAACTTCAAAGACAGTTACAGCCAATTGTGTCAGTGATTTACACATCAAAGTAGTAATACTAAAAATACTTAGTTATGCACAGCACTTTGATCCTTGGGTCACGATGCAGTTGTCACAGGTGGATAAATATTACTTTTCCCATTTTACTGATGAGGATACTGATTTTCTCAGGGTCCTCAGTATAACAAGGTAAAACTGAAAATTATGTCTCTTTTTAGCACAGCTCACTTAAGAAAGCTATGCCAAGAAGTATCCATTGTGTAGAAGCCATATTCCAATCTGTAAAACTGGGGGGCCTGGTCCAGAGGAATCTGTAAGCAGCACAAGTCTTCACACAGCATTCTTTAGGCTAAAATGCTCTTCCTTGATTTACTGCTTCACTTCATGAACTACTGCCTCGTTGTCTTGTAATACTGTATTTCTATGATTTCAGTTGCGTCCTATTGAGCAAGTGAAATATCACAACTTATCAGTTACCAGGCTGCAGCAATTTTTCCTGCCAATAGTTTAAATAACTAAAGAAATAATGCTATGATAAATTTTGCTGAGCAGGTAGGACACATTAAGGTGATTGACAGTAGTGCATGGAACTGACATCAACAGATGGGAAGGAGTGGTGGGAAAAGATGCTGCCTGTGGATGACAGAGAGTTGTACACAAGTGCAGGGGACTTCTTGCTTGCAGCAGGCACAGGGCCTGCAAGGGGACTTCTTGCTTGCAGCAGGCACAGGGCCTGCAAGGGCCCTCTGGCATGCAGAAGCCTAAGATAGGAAATGCCAAGTCATGTGAATGAGCTAGAAGCCTCTCTCTTCCACCTTCTGGAACCCCTGCTTATCTCTCTGCAACCCTATAGGTCACTCTCCTTTAACCTTTGCCACTGGACCATTTCTGATTCCCCTGTACCCTACATAAACAGCTGTTTTAGCCTGGCTCTGGCAGAAGAGCTGTCACTGGTACCCTTCACAGAAGAGCCAATAAAGACATTGCTGTGGAACTCCATACAGCCTTCTCCTCTCTCTCCCTACGTCTGCCTGCCTAGGCACCTAGCAAGATGAGAGCTGAAATCACAATGAACTGATAATCACTGAAGAGCTCATATCACTTAAGCTTGCTAAGGTTGCCTGCAGCTAGGAACTGCTTGGGAGCTCAGACAGTCTGTCCTGAATAGGACTGTGCTATCCAGGATCCCTACAGCCTGCTGGGGACACCCCGAAACCGAGCAGAAGGCTGCTTTACTTTCTTACAGCCTTGATAGAAAATGCAGTTTCAGAGAATAAAATGGAGTGAAGGGAGTAAAACAAGCCTTTTGATAAAAAGATTTGTACACCCAAGTGTCACAAAGGAGTGGTTAGGCTGCTTAAAGAATCATTGTCAAAGATATTGGAAGAAAACAGGTTTTAACATAAATTTATGAAAGTGATTGTCTCTGCTCAGCACCCATCTGATCTCATCTGGGCACTGCATCCTGCTGGGATCCCAGGCACAAAAGAGGAAAAACAAAGAAGAGCTCAGAAGAGTCAAGGAGAGTCTGTGGGGCTGGGGCTGGTCCATTGTGGAGCAGAGGAGGTGTTGGTCTGCCAGAGAGCACACTACAGTGCCTATGGCGAGGTCATAGAGGGGATGGAGCCAGTCTCTTCCTAGCACTTCCTGATCAGGGAATGAGAGACAGGAACAACTTTTGAAAAAAGAAAGGTTCAAGCTGGGGATATGTAAGAGATTTCAAAATCCCCATGAGAATCATTAAGCACCAGAGAGGAGTGAGCTGCTCAGAGAGTTTGTGCTATTCCTGAGTCTGAAGGCTTTCATGACCTGAGTGACCACAACCCAGAGTTCATCGCTTAGAAATCTGTGAAGGGATGCTGGCTGAAGTCCCAGAAGAGAAAGCATTGCCATTGGAAATGTAGCAAAGGTTTCTGAAGTGGCTGCAATGTCAGAAAAAGCACTTTCTCATTTCATTTTACATTTATTTGGAATAAAGTAGACCCAGTTGTAAGTGATCTACAGTGATCATTTAGTTTAACTGCCTGAACTCTTCAAGGGCTGACCAATACACAGAATATTTTGAAGGCCATTGACCAAAGGTTTCCTTTTAAGGCACTGGCAGGCATAGAGCATTAACAGCCTCAGTGATAGGCCTGTCTCAGGGTTTGAGCAACCTCTTGATGAAGAAATTTTACCTAATCCTGAATCCCAGAGAGAAACCTGGGATTTCCTCCCTCACCACTTCCCTTGTCAGGAAGCTGTACAGAGCATCAGTTCACTCCTAAGCTTCCTTTCAAGAAAGTCAAACTCTTAGTTCTCAGCAGCTCCTCACAGGATGTGCCTTCCAGCACTTCACCAGCTTTGTTCCACTGCTCTGGAAGTATTCAGGGATTTTCACACCCTTTTTAAACTCTGGTGCCCAGCACTCCACATAGGACTAGGGATGAGGCTGTGCCACAGCTCAATCCATCAGGATGATCCCATCTTTGGCTGGCTGGCAATGCTGTGTGGTGCATGCTGAGATGGGGCTTGCCCTCTTGGCAACCTGGGCACACACTGCTGACTTACACTGAGCCTACTCTACACAGGCAGTCTAAATCCCTTTCACTTGTGCTTTTTTCTCAAGTCAAACCTTATTTTTTGGATCCTGGTTATAAATCCCACTTCTAGGGACAGCAACAGGAGTAATACCTGGGCCACACACCTGCTATATAGTTCAGTATTTTTTTCACCCAGAAAGTGCTTCTTTTTATTCCTTCTACAATATGATTTATTGTAAGTCTCTCAGGATTTAGCCCAAAAATCCTAGAATTAGAACTCTTGAGAAATACAAGCACTATAAATATAGCTCATAAGTTTTCTCTTCAGAATTCAAAACTGTCAATAAATGTGTCTATTTTTTTTTATATTTATATATACACATTTCTCTCAAAGCAAGCTCATGCAGTGCAGTGCATCCAGTCCAAAATGTTTGCTAACTTAGTGAAGAGGCTGGTGGAAAAACAGCAGCAGATGTCATCAGGTTGTCATAGTCTAGTGCATTGTTGTAGGTGATCATATGGTGCAGTGGGAGTGCAGTATGTGGACCCCTATATGGAAAAATGGAAAATTCATGAATTATCTATCACATCTAATTTAAAAACCTACATACTCAGCGCTCCTTGGTCTGCACCAAGAAAGGAGACATTACCACAGAAATTCAATAATGCCCTAGTACTGCAGCCAGCTGCTTCCCAAAATGCATGACAAGCTATGTTTCATCCTATTTTTATACATTTTGCTACTATTACTGCTTTCTGAATTCAACCTAAGATCCCACTACTCTTATTCATTTTAGAACTCTACTCTCTTCTACAGCTTGTCTGAGTTACCAGCTGTAATAAGCCTGGTCCACGTCTTTATAACAACTGAACAGCATTGTTCTTGGAAGTGTTGGAGCACTGCAAGGACAGGGTCTCCCTGGGGCTGGGGTATGACCTGCTGCCCCTTGCACCTGCTGCCCCTGGTGTCCCTGGTGTTCCTTGCAACACCTTCCTCAGAATCCTTTTTCCTTCCTGGTGGTGCAGTTGCATGGCCTCAGGAACAGTGCTACACACTTACCCAGTGGCCCCACACCTTGCTATTGTCCCATTTCCTACTAATACAGACTGCAATTTAATTCTTTGTAGCTGACAGTATATTTTCAACTGGATAATAACACACATACACACACACATTTGTACACCTTTATAAGAGAACACTTTGAATTAAATGCTCCAGAGGACAAGAACAGCCAGGCCAAACTTGAAACATCCTGGAGATGTGCAATGTGGAATCATCTGAGTTACATAAGACAAAGCAGAACTCCAGAGACGTAAGGGGGCAGAAGATTTGAAAATTTCTTATTTTGGAAAGGTAAAATAAGCTTTGAAAATAAACTAATCTCTTTCCTAATGTTTCTTTGCTGGCAAAAAAAAAAAAAAAAAAAAAAAAAAAAAAAAAAAAAAAAAAAAAAAGAAAGTTACACTAAAATATTTTTTATAACGCAGTTATAGGTGTCTCCCTAGTTTGGACAGAACCACCCTCCTCTTTCCTGCAGGCAAAACAATTGGTAAATAAATATATACACATCTCTCTCTCTCTATATATATATGTATATGTATATGTATTTATATATATATTGTATATAAAAAAGCCTGTCCTGTCATTCTAAACTAATTCCCCAAGGTTCACTATCACAATTCCCTGCACCTGGTCCCCACAACATAAGGAATTGCCTTGATATAGCATATGCAATGTGGTGGTATTAATAAGAGATTTTTATCCTGTTTCAGAATGCAGGAGTGCATGGTTGTTGTATCTGCTTTAGAAAATTGTTGGTTAAACAAAAAAAGGGAAAAAAATTAGTTTATTTTTTTACAGTTACCTACATATTTTCATGTTTGTCATTAACTAATGTCATTTGGGACTTGCAAAAGTTGAACATATTGGTTGAAATATTCAAAATATTCTTAAAAGTACAGTACCCCATGTTACAGATGAGATGCTACTTGGAGAATTCTTCAAGAATATTAGGACAATTTTTATCTTAAGATTTTCAATAATGAGCTCATTAAAAAAAAAAGTAATTGCTGGAGAAATTTATTAATGACATTCATCTGGAAGGAAATGCCAAGGTTTGAGGCTGATCAGATTGTAAGGGAAGAACTGAATGTTAGTAGGAACTGGAGCAGTAAATTGACAGTGTCAGAGGTGTGGAAAAAGCATTTATGTATTAATTGTTCATATGTACGCTGTCAGCTATGTGGTAGCAGTTTGATCTCACCATGTGTAATCTCCACAAGCACAAAGAAATATTAATGGCATTGCACCATGTATACTACTTCCCTATTTACAGGGCACTTCACAGTAATGGAATGATCAGAGAAATGGTGCAGATACAGAATAGAAAAGATAGATAAGAGTCTAAGTGCATCCATTTCTCCTGTGTGTGGTAAACAGAAGGTATTTTCCGTCTATAAGAGGAATATTTCAGCCTTTCTGTAGAAAATCTTATTAATTCCAAGATGTTTGTGAGAGCTCCTAAAAAACTCACTGCGTGTTGAATGAGATGACCGGTACCAGTGATGCAGGAGCCTCCTTTCAAAGGCTGCCCAGGTAACTCTGAATATCCTCTTGGGCTCAGAGGTTTATCACTATAGGGATGGAAGTACATAGATAATGGAAAGCAAATTTAAACAAAATGTGAAGGGTTTTTTTTCTTTTGTTTTTCCCTCAAAACCTGTAAAATATTTTGCAGGACAAGTTGTGGGTCCACAGAAAACTACAGTGAAGCATGTATGCCATCCTGAACTGGTACACAGTCAGAATTATCTAGTCTATGTATTTTCTGCTTTTATTCCATTTTGTTATTCTCTTTCTTCTTGCCACTGCATAAGCTTAGATTGTAAACACCTTGGGACAGAAGCCATTTTAGTGGGGTTTATGCACTATTTATCTAACCTGTACCTGAAGCAACCAGGACCTTACTGAACTGCATAAAATATAATAAAATAAAATTTAGCAATTGAGAAGCAAATATCATAAAAGCAGTCTCACCTGTGAAATCTCTGAGATGTCTATTACTGTTTATGCCCAGAAATACAAAAAAAGCCTCTTTCATTTTATCAGCATTTCCTGTTTTATTTACAGACAAAGCAAATACCTAATAATATATTGAAACATTTTTAAAAACTTGACAAAATCCCAGCCTAAGCACATTCCTATATTTGAGTAAATGTTCAGAGGCTTCTTATCCTTTCTTAGCAAATACACTTCAAAAGCAGGGATTCTTTATAGTAATCTGAATTTTTAAGAATAAAGTGTCTTCGTAGTCAGAGTAAGCTTTAAAATAGAAAAATAGCTCACAGTAGTTTCTTGCAATTTCTGTGCTATACTTTAAAGCCCCCCATAGCCTTTTGCTGTGAGTTTAAAATAAGATATTTTGTTTACTATGGCCATTAAAATTGTGAGCTTTTTTTAAAACAGCAGGATTGCTCTATAAAGCTCAACAGGTCATATGGAATCTTTTATGCAAACACTAGATTATGGACTGTTAAAGGGAGTGAGTCTGTGCCTCTATACCAGAGAAACCAGAGGACATCCTGAGTAGTAGAAGAGTTTTTCTTCCATAGCTTTTAAGGTGCCTGGTAGAAAGATACCACACTCTTCCCTTCCTTTTGATGGCTTAAGACCCATAGGGGATGACAGTAATTTTAATTGCATAAGTAATATGTACCTGAACACTGCTAGAAGTGGATGGAGCTCCAAAATGAACAGTCTATATCTGTACTTGCAATCCTACCTTCATATAACATGAAATAGCTCTGTCTTTAATATGGATTTTTTAGTCTTAATATGTCCCCTTGCCTTGTACACAGGCCATGTCATGGAGCATTTCTCTTTCTCTCTCTCTTATTATTTAATCACCAGTTGGAGGGCTGGTTTTGATTCCAAAACCTTAGTGTCTTCCAAATCCACCTGTCTGGGTCCTGGGTTGTGGAGATAGAAAGCTGTGGTAGAACAGCATGAACTGTTATTGTTTTTCTGGGAAACTGAAAGATAGCAAACAAAGGAGAGAAATAAATTAACCCCACCATCAAAGGCCACATATGAGAAAAGGCAATGAATGTTAACACTGACTCTAACAATTTCCTGTATGTTGAGTAATAGAAATACAAGATAAAGCTTTTCATAGTGTGGGGTCATGCAGTGATTGCTACTCAAAATTCCTTAAAGAGTCAGCTCCACTACTGCACGTCTTAGACAGGCAAGTTTTAGAAAGATATATAGATAGTTCTTCATTTGACTAGGACAGCATCTCTATGGTAAGACACACTCAGCAGAAAAAAGTGATAATATTTATGTTTAAAATTTTTCTACCAAGTCCTATAACATACCTACAGTAGGTTGTAGACCTTAGATGTCTAGCATTCCCTCTTTTGCTGCATATAACCAGAGAGGGGAGACAGAACTGGTATTGGACAGTAGGAGTCACCTGTTGTTCATAACTGATAACAACACAGATTGATTTATTTCTAAAAAGATAAAAATTGGAGATGATACAGCAGGATCTCTCAAACCCTGTTGTGCAACTGCAAACAATGTGTAATTATAAGAATGTCTTTTCTTTTCTGATCCTTCAGAGGTCTCTCCCTATCAGGCTGTATGCATGAAAATACAAGTCACAATTTAAAGTGAAGCCCTGTGACTCATATTGTAAGGTGAGAGAAAACACACATATGCATGTTGTGCATGTGAAAGTGTGAATTCTTGCCAAGCTGTTACAAATATAGTCTCACAAACCTATATACCCAAACTCTTATGTGGCTGATTTTCCATTAAGGAATACCCAATATTCCATTAAATTATTGAAGACCATCCTGTTATTTTTATTACAGAGGTTTCTGATATTACTGTCAATTGTCACATTTTGGTTTCCTGTTGTTGATTTTCATGCATGAGAAACACACACACGCTGTACTGATGCCAGAGCCCATCAATCTCCCTAGACTGCATCGACCTCAGGATATGTAAGAATAGTGGATAAATTGGAAGATCAATGCCTTGTCCCTCCTGCTGTGCCAGCTGCTATTGAGAAATTAATATGAGGTTCACTATAAATAAAAGATAAAAGATGATATGGCTTACAGTGTAAAATATTAAGGCTGGACACAATGTGTTCCATGAATTTAAAGCCAAAAGCTAAGAAAATTAACCCTATAAGAGCATCCACTTCCTTTGTGGATATATGGAAAAGAGAAGACCAGAAAGAAGAAAACTAATCTTTAGTAATTCTTTTAGAAAGTACAAACATTTTCAGAACTGGCCACAACATTAGATACTGTGGGAAACTACCTTTAGCCATGGTTTAATTTATTAGAAAGAGATAATGAAGTTTACATTATGTGTTCAGTAGCATAATTTTGGGAGACCAGACTGATTAATTCAACAGTCACAGAATTGTTGCAGAATCAAAGGATGGCCTGGATTGTAAGCGACCTTAAATATCATCTAGTTTCAATTCTCCTGCCATGGGCAGAGACACTCAGCAGACCAGGGTGCTCAGAGCTCCATACAGCATGGCCTAGGATGTTAAGATAGGCAGACTCAAATCTTAAGGGGTTTGAATCTCCTTCTGGAGCTACCAGCACAATAATTAAAATGCATGTGGAAATCCTACTCATTGCACACATGCAGAGTCAGATGGAGAGACATGTCCCATGAGAGGTTTGCCCTATAAGAAGCACCTTCAAAACCAGGTGATGTTCTTCTGTTATTCTTTAAGTTTCCCCACCAGAGGTATTTGATTTTCCCAGAACAATTGCATCTGTCAATTCCCTGAGTAATAAAAAATATGTATTTACTTCACTAAAATAAATGAGGAGTGAAATTTTGCAAAAATTGCCTGAAGTTGTTCAGGGAGTTAAACTCCACTTTACACAGAATTTCAGCTCTATATTGTCCACAATGGTGTTCACATAAGGAAATGAGAAGATTTGAATTATGATTTCTGAATGGTATTTTGACCTTATTTTTATTCCATTTAAACTGCTTAGGTATTACAGCAATTTCCTTTGGAGTAAAATTCTTTTCACATAACCAAGCATAATCCATGTGGGATCTAGTCTGACTTCAATAGAGTTTTTTTAAATTTTTTTGCTTCTGGAGCAAAGATGAACTTTTGTGAACTGTGTTATCATACTTTGATTTCCTGGATAACGTGCAATAACCAGAACAGAATTCATATTTTTCTAGAAAGCCTGATTCCCTCCAAGTCTGCCTTTCCCACCTTCACACATACACAGCTGCTCATCACCTAAGACACAGCTGCATTCATCAAGACAAAAAAGAGCAGCTGAATATGTTTCTTATTGAGTAGGTAGATGATTTCCTTATAGGTACTTGTACAGTAGAATAGATCACTCACTGGAACCAGATTATTTCTGCTGAATATAGGATGAATGAAAAATAATAGGAATTGTCTAGACCTCTGCCCTTCACACCCCCTGAATGTGAAAGTAACTGAGTAAATTGTACCCATTGTGGAGTAGTGAAATTATTCTTTATTATCATGTACACTCAGAAAACCATCCTGAGGATGGGATGAAGTCCAATGTGGCATGCCACTACACCTACCCCATCCCATGCGAATGGCTCTATGCTGCATTCTGAATTATGCATAAAAATTATCATGCCATTTAAGCATGGAGAAACCTGTCAGCACGAATTCATATGAAGACAGACTTCTTATCATGAGTTGTCCCACTCTTACTTCTTTCAAGCTATTGTTGGATTTTTGTTTGTGTGATACCCAAATTAGAATTCCAGAAGACATTCAGACAGACTTATCTTTGCTTTCCAGAATTTCAAAGTAATGGCATTTTAGCCATTTGATGGTGATTAGGCAATTTCCCTTAGTGCATATGATTTCAACAGATGATTTTCCTAAAATTTAAAAGTAGGAAATCTGAGGATTTCCCAAGACAGCAAAGAGGATTGGGCAAGCAAGTTGTGTTAATGTTCATATGTTTGGAAGTTTCTTCCCAAATTTGCCCTAAACCAGGACACATGAACATGCTTTCCTCTAGAAAGCAGATTCAAGCAGCCCCTCCCACAGCTGGTTCAGGAGAAGGTTTCCTTGGAGGAAAGTAGAAAAATACCCTGTTTATTTAACAGGCAAAGCGTTCACCAGCACAAAAAATTAACAGTATTAAACAGTAAAACTTCTCGCTGCTCCAAAGAGATGACAATCTCTGGAAGTCTCTTCTGTGGGCTGTGTCTTGGCTCATCCAGTCTGTAACCAGTCCCTCTGGTCCTGGAAATGTCATGGCCCAGGCCTGGCCTGGTGGGCCACAGGTGTGAGCTGCTGGTGTTCAGTCGAGAGCACGTTCAAACAGTTCCAAGAAAAAGAAAAACCACAGTCCAGGGAACTTCTCTGTCTCAGCTAGCTAAAAGTAACTAAATTCAAAGGAGAGAGAGCTCTGTCCTGCTATTTGTCCATGCTGCAGATAACACAGTCCAGGAGAAGGATGTGGGAGAGCGAATGCAGTTTGTGATAACAAACAGCGCGCTTCTCTCCCTGCCTCTGCTCTTGGAACCAGTCTTAAAAGGGCAAAACTGATTTCTGGGCTAAAGAGATGAATGGGGATACAAGCATCATAAAGTCACCCCAGGACATGCTGTTAAAAGCTTATACACAAGCACATGCACACACACTAATCCACACACATGCACAATTTAAACAGAAGTCAGATTGAGAAGAAAAGAGCAGTTTGCATTAAAGATTGAAAGAAAATTACACTTTCTGTGTTAATAATATTTTCTAGGAATTCAGACTTTCCAGAATCTATGTAATCAGTATCTCAGCCTGGAAAAAAGGAAAAGGAAAATACCCTTGAATACTTTATTTAGACAATATCTCTTGTTACGTATTGGCAAAATGAAAATTGATTATTTACTGGGAGCATCACTACATGGAACATAGGCCTTGTTTACCCTCTCCAGCTGGCTACTTTTAAGGAGAATAAAGAAAAAAGCAAGAATTCTAATTCTGTAAAGAGTAATAATTTACCTAATAGTTTGATGTGTAAGGGCTGCAGGTGAATTTATTGGAAGTTTATGTAAAGTGCTTTGCTATTCATTTTTCTGAACTCACATCTTCCTTTTTCAAGTTCCTTTTCCACTCACCTTCGCATACTTGGGGCTCAATTCAAAAGTAGTATACAAGTTACGTCCTCCCCAAAAAAGAAATTAGTAAACTTACTTTTTGTTTAAAGTCACATCTCCCAGTAGATGGAAAGTGTTGTTCTTGTAAAAATTCCTGGAAAGAATTCACAAACCATGAAAGTGGGTTTTTTCATTCCCTCATTTCATTTCTCTTTTGCAGTCTTTACTTTTTTTGAAGGTCCAAAAGTATGCATTATATAGAGAAAAGGAAAAAAAATTAAAGATCAATACCTTCTTTCATTGTGACTACTTTTCTTTATATATAAATTATGTATATATGAAGATCACCATAAATAATAGATAGAAGATATGGCATTTGAAGCAAAATATTAAATCACCAGGCTCGAAGTGATACAATAAACAAAATCTGACCAAATTATGCCTTGGGATAAACAGAGACATTTTTTATGATTTCTAGGAAAACAGGTAGCAGAGAATTTTGTCTGTGTGTTTTTTGTGTAGGCTTATGTGTGTGTATTCATGGGAAGCAATTCAAATTTATTTCCTCTCTCTGCACATCCATCCCATTCTCTCTCCACTTTCCTACACAGATCTAATGTATATCTGTGTTACTGACTGCACACACTTTTGTGAATGTTTTCATTATGTATATTTTCCATAGAGTGGTCGTGAAAGGTGTAGGAAAGGAAAAAGTGAGAAAGGCAAAACTACTTATGTGTCTGCACACCTGAAAATAACATATACACAAAAGGTATGGCATGCAAATATATATATATATAGACATGTAAAAATGAAATCTTTTTACACATTAGCAAGCTACACATTAGATACATACAGATACATATCTTGTCTCCATATACTTGTTTAAATCTACATCTTTTAAGTTTACTTGTCTATGTATCAAGGTGTATTTAAACACACAAAGAAATTCAGGTGGGAACACTAACCTTGAAGAATTTTTGAGAGGACTGTTCTTTTTGTTTCCTGCCTTGTTTTTCTTTAGGTCACACATGCAAGAGATTATAATTTGGCTTCCCCTCTGAGCTGCAAAGGAGAGTAATCATTGCTTATTCTATAGAGAGATGCCAATTATTATCTCCTTGACAGGTGAAGCAGCCAGAAGCTACACTTTCAATCACAAAAAAAAAAAAAAAAAAAAAAAACCAAAAACAAAACAAAAAAAAAACCACCAAAATTTTAAAAAAAGAAAGAAGAAAAAAAGGAAAAAAAAAAATGAAAACATTTTTCCTTTAATATTTACATCAATCACTTTTTCTAGTTTATCCCCCATTAAATTAATTCTGATGTAAGGTTGTGCTGGAAATTGCATGTGTCTTACACATTCATTATGCCTTAAGTGTTACTTACTGAATGTACTTAAAATTGTTTAAAGCAAAGACTTTAAAACAGTCATTCCTACAAAACAAGCAGATATTGAGCCTAATAACAAAAATAGACTTTTTGACTATTTAGATCTCAACATTTTTTTAAGACAAGAGTAACATAAAATAAACAAATAATTCAGGCTGTGACTATAGCAAACTCTTTATCTGAATCATAGGTAGAGATGATTGACTCTTAAAAATGCATTCAGAGACAAACAGGGAGCCTTACTGCAGGAAATATCAGCAGTGGGGCACTTCCTTATGGACCAATATTGTATCAGATGGCTATTTCCAGAAATGAAGCTAAATTTGAAATTTGTATAAAATATCATTTATTTGTAGGAGCAATCAATAGACTACAAACTATATTTTAGTAATGTTAGGAGATAAAAGTAATGCCTGTTGCCTGTCTGTGCATCAATCTCAAATTAAGACATTTGACTGTCTCTGATCTGAATATGCATCATATCATTTGCACTGTTGTGACATACTGTCCTTTACTGTTATGACAATTGCAGTCACTATTTTTATTGTGGTGAATTTTTTTCTCATGTTAACTGCCCAAATGCTGAATACAAGATGAGAAGGAACTCTTCACTAACCTGCAGTCTGGCTAGTGTTGAATTCAAAACACTCGTACTGTCATTCTATAGCCCTTAGAACTGGTATAAGGGATATTGTTAGGACATGACAATGGAGGGCAGAGATAAACAATAATCCAAGAGATTAATCTATTTTATGAACTGTCACTAATTCCAAGGCTAATTCTCTTGTATTATTAGTAAAATGAAAATAAATAGAAAGTTGTTTGAAAAATTGTAAGGGTATAACTTTGTCTTTTCTTATGCCAATCAAACATATTTTTAAAAAGGACAGATGAAAACATTTACAGTACAAGTCAGAATTAAAATTGCTGACTTCCTGTTTTATGTGAAGAAGTATTTCTGTAAACAGCATTGTGTACTGTATACAACAGTATAAGGGACTTAGAGTCATTAGCCAAAATTGCATTTTGCTAGTGTCTTCACAGAGTCATTATCACACATCTACTTTCTAGCAGCAGTGGGGAGCAGGGAAAATAAAAAGAAAACAGTGCCATGCATGCCCATTATAATCACAAATTACTTACAGTCCTGGAGATATATGAACACTCTTTCAGTACTAGAATCTGTAGTGCAGACTTTTGAAAACACCAAATAAAATATTAGCTAGGTGATAAGAGCTAAGACCACTAGCACCACTAGAGGTACACTGAAGCACTTTAACAACTGGCTTGCAACAAGCATTAATGTACACAGATTTGCACAGCCAACTATACTTTATTGGAACAACATGATCCATTATTTTCCCTGCTTCATTTCAATTTCTCCATATTTTAAGGAAGTGCAAACAGCATTACAGTTAATTTTTCATTTCTTACTCCCTTCTTTTGTTAATTTGGAAAGAATAGAAAGTTAATGAAGTTAACTGTCTTGGCACATTCATATGGTAGAGCTGCTTGATAAGATGTGACTTGCAATATTAAGGTGTCAACAGTGTTAAAACAAAGAACTTAAAGAGGTGGAAGACATGCCAAATAATACAAAAATCTTCTGGTTTTAGGAATACTATTTGCAACATAAAATACAATGCATGACGATGCTCTTGGTAGCCTACAGTCTGATAATTATAATGACATCTAGACATACCCGATGCTTAAGTGTTTAATAGAAGAAGATCTGAGTGTGATTATTTCCTCCTTTTTACTGCACCATGCACTATATATAATTTTTGTCTTTTTAGGTTGAGAAAGGAACCTGCAAACAACAAAATTAGACAACAAAAAGTTTCTTGCCTTCTCTTGTCTGAGAAGAAGCAAGCACCTTCAAGGAGTAGGAAAATGCAGTGTTTCATTGCAAGAGTGAAAGGATACCTTCCAAGAAATAAAGGTAGAAACAGTCATCAACTCCAAGGCAAGCAAAAAAAGATACTGATTCTGACCTATTCCTGAGATAAATGAATATATCACCAATTTAATGTCGATTAGGCAAGAATGTGGCAAAAGCATTTCTGACAAGGATTAAGGAGTGTAAGTAGTCCTTCAGAGTTTCTAGGTATAAAGTCTTATCTGTAGAAGGGAATATTTGGCTTTGGTGGAAGGTAGAATGTAAAAGTGTTTAAATGATTGTGACTAGACAGTCAACAGTCTTAAAGTTTAGGACAGATTATTCCTTCCCTTTCTTGACAATGTGCTTTTCTCCAGATGTATTCTACTTCTCGTGCTAACAGCTTTCACAGGTTGTTGAAAAAGAGTTAAAGACCTCTAGCCTTGGAAGGACTGAAGAGAGGAATTGATTATTTTCCTATGCCTGGTCGTTTCTGCCAATTGCAATGCCAAAATGAGATTTCATGGCCTCATTTGGTAGCACAAGCTAGAAATAAATGACTGAGAAATCAAGACTCTTCAAGGATAGACTGATGTCAGGAGGAGAAGGTAAAGGTTGTCCCTATATGTTAGACTCAGTAGAAGAGAAGAATGCCTAAAAGTTACACCAAAATTCAATTATAGTGATCTCTCAAAAATACACAAAGAGTAAGACAGGAATATTCTTGTACCACTCAGTGGTCCAAAAAAGAGGAGGAAAATAATAACCAAGTTTAATTGAAGAAAGTCAGAAAACTTCCCTTCATATCCATCAAGAGAATAGAAGCAACAATGGGAGAACCACTGATGCTTTGAAAGAAGTTCTTAGTTGGAAGCTGTATATATGCCTTCAGGTACAAAAGAGTACAGATGTCTGTTAGATCTATATATATATATAGTTTTCATTTACTTGGCCAAGGAGTAAAAGTAAGGACTGTATAGAATTACTCTAATTGTATTTTTAAGTAAGTACAATAAAGTAACAAGAATTATGTGTAGCAAGAGTGAATTTGGAGCAGGACAAGTAAGCAAATGCTTATCTGAAGTGAAAAAAAATCTCACTGTTCATAATATATGATCGTAGTACAGACCACACAGCATTTGATAAATTATAGAGAACAAGAATTTATGTAGAAAAGATGTGCTGTCTATATTTTTCATATATATTCCAGGAATTTATTTTCCTGACATATCCATTATTTTCACACAGAGCCCTGTAAATGTATATGATTATTATACTAGGTAACATGAATTTAGAACCAACACCAAATAAAAGCAAGCAAAACCCCAAAATAATATTTGAACCATTTCTCCATCCATCACCATTTATCTTGTTCATTTTAACAGTATTTCTTGTAATTTTTTTTTAATTTTACTTATTCTTTATGTATTATCTTTCTTGTTTAGTACAATTTTTAGCAGGAGTGATGGGATTTTAGAAACATCGCTTCTCCTTGTTAAAATAATATGAATTTAGTGGCTACATGGTACTCACTGATACCTTTGAGGTACAAAAGTCTGTTAGAAAGAGTAACAATAGCTCCCATTTTAGGGGAGGACAGCTAGGAGACAGTGTCCCAAACACAGTTGTGCAGGTATTTCTAGACATGAAGAGAGGCAGCACCACTCTTATGAAATGCAAATCACTGCCTGGGCCACAGACAAGTTATATAAGGTTGTTTGCCAATCTGTGTGTTGGTTATTATCCTGAGGTACTGTCAGGAAAGCTACTTTGCATGCTTTTTTCCACAAGTAAGCAGAATGAACAGAAGTAAACAGCACTGCTCTGGGCACAGGGTATTCAGATATTCTGTGATTTTGTCTGTGGTTTTCCTTACCACAGAATGTTGTTGGTGCTAAATATCTGTTTGACATCATAAGATGAACAAGGAAGGTTATGTAAGAAATGAAAGAAAAAGATACTGAATACAAGTTCACATCCACCTAACACCTTTAATTCAAGTCTTTGCATCATAAATACACAGAAATCCAAAATTAGCAGCTTTGACTATGCTAAGGGTGTTTACTTTTTAATATGACCTAAACAAGTTAAATGATAGAAAATAAAAGTGAAATTACTGCTGTCACAGGATTCATAAAAATATGGGCACTGGTGATGCGTGTATGATTTTGTATTTTAACTTCAGTATTTTAGAGTCTATTACTTTCTAATCTTTGTCATCATTAAAAAAGAGAAGTCAGTGAGTCTTGAGTGTTACTACCAAGTTACTTGAGATTAAAATGGTCACTTATCCCCATACCATCATAATGGCACCCTCTTATTCCCTTTCAGTAAATATTTTCCAAATAAACAATTAACTACATATTACTAAACAATATTTTTTAAAATCAAGTAGCATAATACTTTGCCCATTTCTCAATGGTGTAGATACATTTTTTCTTCTTGTCTAAAAGACAAAAAAATTAAATTCAAGAAAGCAATCTGCTTTTCTGTATTTTTTGTGTGTTCAGTGATCTCTGGGTTGTTCAAAACCACATTGTATATTTGCACACTCATTTAAGAAGAATTAATTTCCTACAACTTTTAGCTAAAGATTGACTTCTTGTCTCTTATTAGGTAAATGATCTTTCCAATTGTTCATTCTCCATCAATTTGGTATTTCCTCTCCAGAATCAGATGCCCAAAATTTGGCTTTGATGTCATGGCCAGCAAACAGAAATACACTGTCTCCTCAAATACTGACCAAAAGAGCATGAACTCTGACAGGCTCAAATGACTATGTTCACTGTTTGCTGAAGATTCAAAGATCCTTAGAGGCTGAATGACAATATTGACAACCTAATAGCAAGTGCACTGTGTTACAGGGTCATCCCTCCATGATCCTTTAATAATAGGCACTGATAGATTCTGGATCCAGAAAAACTAGAATTAATAGGCACAATTTTCCACAATGTGTGACACAGCTTTTCCTGGCAATGGAAATTTAAGTTATTGCTCACTTATGTCACAAAATTCTGACTTTTTTTTTTTGAATACTGAACTATGAACTTGTCACCCATTTTCTTGGGTCAGCAGCAGAGAAATCAGTGGAATGATATCAGTAGTAAAGCAAGCAGTGTATCACATGAAGAATTAAATAACTATCTTGGTATCCTGTCTCTCTATCTCAGAGGATGTTTTCCTACTAAGCTCTACACTTTTCTTTCAATGGTTGAAATGAGAAAGGGGACATATTTTTAAATCTTGATAGCAGTTGACTAACTCATTTCTTTAATCAAGTGATCTTCTTGTAATAATGGGATAAGAAATGGAATAGAGGTCAGATCCCTTGATATATGAGGGAGGAGTAATCAACCTTTTATGTAAATGGAGGGTTCCAGAAAGACAGAAAGCTAGTTATTACTTCTAGACTACTCATTTTCATCTCTCTTTGGATAGTACATTAACTCCTAAGAACAGTACAGATTAAGCACCACCAGGCAAAAGAAAATAAGTGCAGTTACAGTAAGTGGTCTGAGTTCAAGGTTTAAAATAAGGAAGAGGGAATCTTGATTGCACAAAATCATTGTAAATAAACTTTGTGACTTGTTTTCTAGGAGTTTGAAAAAACGGTAGTCTGAGGAATTACAAGGAAGTTCAGGTTCAATGGGCAGTTACAGATACAAGCTGACAATTTGGGGAGGTTTATAAGCAATTGTTCAGCAAAGAGAGAAGGATCACAGGTGCCATGTATTCAAAAGAATGTCACCCAGATCATGATGCCTACTCCAACATTAGTAGCAATTAAGGTAATAAACATATGTTTTCCCAGATGGAAAGGTAGAATTTTTCAGATCTTGAGACAGATATTAATCTATTATGGACTTGTAATAGTAAATAGTTACTTGAGGTATTGACAAGTGTCGCACAATTTTTTCTATGTCTGTCTTACATATATGTCTATAAACCTGTGTGTGATTTGTAACACATGTAGTGTAATGCTGGACAAAATTAACAATATATCAAGGTTAAGAAGGATGAAACACTTTACATCACAGCAAAGTATTCTGAAGAAATCTGAGGTCCCTTTTTTCATATTTGTATTAAGAATGTTGTCAGAAGAAAGGAAAATGTTGCAACAGGGTAAACTCTTTTCAGTAAAAGGAGTTGTCTTCATAGCTTTTCTACTGACTACATGCTTAAACTGATTTCTTTTCTTCCTAAGAAGAAGAGCACAGAACAAAGAGACCCTCCCAAAGTATAGCTGTGATCTCTGACTTAACATAACCCCATAAAATATGGGGCAGAGAAGTATGACAAGACCTGAGATTCCTCCTCCAATTCCAGGTATGGGCAAGGGAGATGGGAATGAGGAAGTGTGTAGGAGAAGCTGTCAAAACTCAGGAGGGAAAACCAAATTTTTTATTTTCCAAATGGTATCCATGCTTTCAAAAGGAATCCAATCAAAATTATAGATTCTGATCTGAGGAGTGCATTAAAAGGTAACTATTTTTAGTGTCCAGACCTTCAGGTGATTGATTTCAGGTGAAATATTTAGTACTTCAGGCATTTTTGACTCAGTAAGAATTGTGTAAGGTTTTGACTGTGGAGAAGAAAACATTGCAGCCTATAGTGCACTGATGACCTAAGAATTTTCCTCATAATTTAGTCAATCAACATAAATCAAGTGCTCTTACCTCTTCAGATTTTTCTTTTCCTTACACTTATCAAATCTGCTTTTGCTGAAGAAGAGCATTCCTAAAGTTGGTAACTGTCACAGAGAAACAAATTCTTCAATTTGCATCTTTTTGTTGAACAACTAACTGCAGTTTTTGCATTAGGGAACATGTTCCTGTTTACACCGTCTGTCACATAAGAACACTTTAACCTGCCCAGTAGTGCATTGTTGCCAATTAAGTGATTGTCTAATTTAAATGAAAATAGTAACATTTGCTATTATCATACTTTCTGTGGTGAGAACCTACACATAATAATAAAAAACCAAAGAAATGGAACTCAGATTACAAATAGCTCACAGCTCACAGTTTGGAATTATGTTTCCAACATTAATATTTGAAATATATAATAAATAATAATAATGAAGAATAAGAATAATGTATTATTATATTTTAAATTCTCAGCCATCTCATATTTTCTGCAATACTTCTCACTAATTAAAGAAAAATACCTTGTGGAATATGTTTTCAGTTATTTGATTAGATTTCATTAATGCTGGCTATTGAAGTCAATATAAATTCATTCTAACCAAATGAGACCTAGAGCATCAACCATTTGCTTTGTTAACAGAAAACTGGATCTTCAAACAGTTACTTGCTCTGCAGTAGCAGAAGACAGAAGGCACAAAAGCATAAAATAACTGCAGTTAATCAATATTATTTGTGCTCAATGTCTTTGAGGAGAGATGTTCATCTCAAGACATGAAAGCATCCTTAAAAAAGAAATCAAATGAGTTGGCACAATTTCTGTCTCATGTTTTTGAGCTTTTCTACTTCCTCCCTTCTTAACTTCTGTTTATTCATTTATTTTCTGAATGTACTGCTGCTTTGGCATTTTTTAGCTGCCTTTATTTTTTTTACAGTCAATATCCAAGTATACTCCTTGATCTCCTCCCTCCTCAAAGATTGGGTCTAGAGAAAATATTCTGCCAAGATTATTAAATCTATTGAAAAACAGTCTGTGGGCTGACTATTTAAATAATTTGTATAGCATATAAACCAGAAAATTACTCTGATAAAGTCTATGAGAACAGGATTTTCTTGCAGTTCTATGCAAATTTGTAGGAGATTGTTCAAAAGGAAGAGTCATATGGCAAAGAATCTGAAATTAAGTTATGTAGTGGCTATTTTAAAGTCCCAAATGGACGTACTGAGTACAAATGGAAGACTGAGTCTGAAGTACTCTATACAGAAAACTTTGGAGTTAAAAATTATTTTTTCTTTTATTTTTACCATAGCATTTTCACCTATAGAGAGAAAACATACCTGTATTTCCTTCAGAAGCAAGGAATTTACTTTTGTAAACACACTGGAGTAGAAGACTATAGCTTTTTCAGTTAGTTTCTCCTATTGGTATAACTAGTACTGGGCTAAGACCATGGAACTAGATATTCATGTGGATGAAGAATGTAAACCAAGAGATGTCTAGTAAAGAAGATCTTGACCAAAAACCTGTGTGAGGACAGGAGGTGTGGAATGCTGAAACATAATTGGGGATGAAAATCCCATGCACCATGAAGTAAACTAGAGACCTGTAATAGCCACAAAAATCCCACAGAATATACTCCATGAAGATGCCTACAGTGTGCCAAAGACTGGTCAGCAGAGGCTGATGACCATCCTTGCATGTTTAAAGTCCAATGAGGCTAAAGTGTCTAGCTTCAACTGAGCCTGAAAATTGGCATTACTGAAATCAGTAGGAGTGCTGCTACAGCTGTCCCAAAGGCAGGTCAAGTTCAGTGTGAGTACAAGTACTTCACAGTTTTCACATCTAGTTAAAATACAAGCCTGGTAGTACTTCTGCTGTCATATCACTTCTGAAATCCAGCAGAAGTTTGTTAATATTGATATGGTTAATATACATCAAACAGGATTCCTTTAATTTTTTGAATAGAAAAATTCTCCATTGTGTTGACATTTCTTCACTGAACTCTCAGGATTGTTTGGTTTCAGAGACTGTAGGGCCCAAGACACATTTTGTTTTAAATAATCCTTCATAAAAAATTCAGCTTTCAGTCTAATATGATTGAAACTCAGCTGGAGCATGTTTTATAATGCATTGAACTGGAAAGACTATGAGTGTTGAATTATTCAAAAACATGATAAGGAAAATAGTGATATATATGTGTGCATACAGGGAGAGATGATCAAAGAAATCAGGGTGACTTGATATGTCTTGTTATCTCATTTTATTTACTTTTCAGAACTCATCCAAATATTAGAGGGGAAAAAAATCAATATCAATTTTCACCTCTGTCACGTTCCACACTTCAATTATTAATGAATGTCAAATTTGACCACATTTCTTCATACCACCTGCTCTGCAATAATATTTCTGAGCCTTTATTAAAAATGTAAAATTGTCATTGAATTTCCAAATATGATTCTCTGGTGACTAATTCAGCTTGTTTTATTAATAAGTGAGTTCTGATGAGTAATACTAATTTAATACGCCAGCATGTAAGATTAAACCATAAATTATTCCTGCTGAAGGTGATGAGATTTGACTGCTGTGTAGTTGTTAGGTAAAAACCTTCTATATTAACCCTGAGAACACTGAGTACAACAGGTTTCTTTATGGAAATTAAACTGTTAATTCTTTCTGTTTAGATCAGGGATCTTCTGCCTGTTTTTACTCACTAATCCCTTCTACTTTAGCTTTTATTTAAGATTATGAAAACAATGGACAGTTACCACACAGTGAATTATATACATACACTACAAATGCACTAAATAAGTGCATGTATACCTAGAAATACAAGCAGGAAAAATATAAAATTAAAAATCTCTTAGTTCTCACTCAGTGGAAAGGCATCTAAAATGAGAATTTTCTTCAAATGGGCTTTGACCTTATTGTTACACACATTAGAGCACTTCATGGTGTTGTTTTCTGTTGTTCCTGCATTCTCTGTTTCCATGGAGTGCCAAGAGTTGGAAAGCAATTTGGCTTTTAACAGAATCCAGATAATTAAAACAGTTTATAATTCATGGCTTTACATACTTCTTTTTACATTATTTTTGATTGAGACAGAAAAAGTCAAATGGTTTTAAAAATAAGTTAAAATTATCCAATATCATGCCTAACCTGAAGGAGGCTAAGATGCACCTTTCAAAGGGTGATTTTAGGATATGTTTCTTTCAATATATTGCATTTAAAATATTCCAGACAGAGCTGATATTTAATTATTGCAACTCATGTAACATTCAACAGCCTTCCTATTTGAAGGACAAAATACCTTCAAAATTTCCAGAATATAAGATCCAAAGTTATTGCCTTTTAGGCAGATAGATCATTTAATGCAATATTGCATTCATTTGCCATTTCTAAATAGGACAGCATGATAAGGTACACATGAAGTCACATGTACACATAAAAATTTGATCATTATCACTGAAGTTCAACCATCCATTGAATTACATTATTCACCACATTTACATGAATTTGATTTTTTTTTCTTAATATTAAAATAAAAACAGTACACTGAGCATGACCTAATACTGTGGTCTGGTAATAAAGAAAGCCAAGAGCATCTTGAGAGTGTATGAAAAGGAACAAGTCCAATAGGTTCTGAGAAGTGGTTATTTCCCTCTACATAGTGCTCACCAGACTAAATCTAGATGCAATGTCCAGTTTGATTGACACAGACTGACACCGATTACCTGGACATTGTTATGTGGAGGGCAGAGAAAATGAACAGGCACTGGAGAAGATGCCCTTCTTCAGCGACACACTGTAGGACCAGGACTCTTTTGGCCTGGAGAAGGGATGGTTTCAGAGGCACTTAGCTTCAGCACCCCTGAGAAGGATATCAAGGAGCTGCAGTGAGGTCCCTTGCAGCTATTCAGAGCAGGAAAACAAGAGAAAATGGACATAAACTATGACCACAGAGGTTAAGACTAGCTATCAGGATAAATATTTTCCTGAATAGGACAGCCCAGCAGTACAGCAGAAGTATGGAGAGGTCATGCCATCTTCACCATCAAGGTCTTCAGATTTCATCTGGACAAAATTCTGAGTGACCTCATCTGATCTTGAGATCAAGGCTTATCTTCCTTCTGTCCTGTCTAAACTAAATTTATCAATCATTCTCCAAATTAGACTGAACAAAGGAAAACAAGATATACCTGAAGCTTGAAGAACATTTAAGTCTTTGCTAACTTCCCTTCCCTTCCCTTCCCTTCCCTTCCCTTCCCTTCCCTTCCCTTCCCTTCCCTTCCCTTCCCTTCCCAGAACTTCCCAGAACTTCCCTTCCCGGAACTTCCCTTCCCTTCCCGGAACTTCCCTTCCCGGAACTTCCCTTCCCGGAACTTCCCTTCCCTTCCCTTCCCGGAACTTCCCTTCCCTTCCCGGAACTTCCCTTCCCTTCCCAGAACTTCCCTTCCCGGAACTTCCCGGAACTTCCCTTCCCGGAACTTCCCAGAATTTCCCTTCCCCCTTGTAATTTCCTTGGAATTATGCAGCCTGATTAAATCATGTTCAGGCAGGTCCTTATTTTGATTATACATTAGAATATTAGGGTCACACTCACACGTTTATGAGCCCTGATTTGTACTTCATTACAGATATACAAATTACTCTGTAACTTTTGCTGTTTATGACAGCCAGACTGCCTTGTGTTCTTATTTAGCTACACATATAAATACTCATTTTCTTATAAGAAAGGAATTGGAACATTGCTCAAATCTGAAGCAGGAAAGTAAGTGGCCAGTGGTTTTAGTTCTGTATTTTGGTCTATCTAATTTAATTTGTTTTCAGTGAACTCTTTGTGGCACACCTTTCACTGACTTAAGAGTCTTTTAAGTCTACCTCAAAGTTTTGGTATACATTTGTATGTAGGCTTATTATTTTTGTTCTTGAGGGATTTTGTTTTGTTTACTTTTAAATTGCACAAAAGAATTTTTTAAGTTCAGAGTAATGAAAAGAAAGAGTGGATTCACAATGGGAAGGCAACAAAGAGATGAGATTTCAAATAACATGCCAATATGATAGTCTAGGTAGAACATCTGGAAGAGCTACACCGAGCAACAGCTGCTAAACACATCAGTTATCAGTGAACATGCAGTGCTCAGCAGAGAAAAATGTGTATCAAACACGGGAGAAATATTAAACCACCCATAAACCTAAGGGAGATTATACTGTTTTATTGCACAGAAATATTTTGGAGAAGAATGTAAGAATCAAAATGCTTTGACTGTTTCTTTCTCTGGTACTCTCTGGTGTTGGTGCAAAAGTCTTAGAGATGATCCATTAATCATCAGAAGATAAAGGAAAACTGTGGAGAGGAGGAAAGTTTTAAGTAGTGAATTCTAACCCAAAATAGATAGATTAAAGCAATATATTATAGCAGATTCTTCAAAGCTTTGAGGGAAAGGGGAGCCACACACATAATTCCAACTTGCTCCAAACAGAGTGAATACTGTAAAGGGAGAGATATTCAAGAAATTAGTGTTGAACTGCAGAATACACATAGAAAGCAAAGGCAGAAATAACTCCTAACTTCATAGTCAAAGAATTTTCTGAACTTTTCTAGAAGGGGACGAGATAAAATTTAGAATCAGTTTCTTACCTTTTCCTAATGAATTATTTGCTTTTGCTACAACTTCAAAGTCTCATAAAAGGAAGTCAACATTTAACACAGGTAGTCCTAGCTGGGCAAATAAATTAACTTTGCCCAAAGACTCACTGAAATGGCATCCTTCCTTGCAACATAATAGAGTGAAGAAGAATCAAGGGTAGATTTCTAATTGCCACTACATGCAGAAAAACTACTTTTGATGAAGGACTGTAGCTATTAAAAGTGAATACATTTGGGAAAGATTGTAAACTGATTTCTTGCAGAGGTCTTGTGTGACTGCAGACTGACTCAATGGGTGAGTTTACCTGAGAAATGATCCCTCAGTGTTCTCCAGCCCTTCAACTAATACATCATCTGTTTCACAACAAAAATTCACAATTTCACAAAGTTGCCAGCACAGCTTCAGTCCAGGATCTGGCTTGGAAACAAAAGAGGTGACACAGACAGATTATCTGGTAGTTCACATGGGACACTAGGAAAAGGTTCCTCACTAAGAGACTATTCAGTCTCTGGGGCAGGCCCCCCACGGAAGCAGTCATAGCATCATGACTGCCAGAGTTCAAGGATCATCTCAACAATACTCGAGTCATATGATTTAACTTTAGGTAGTGCCCTGAAGCTCACGGTGTAGAGTCATTATGGTCTCTTCCAACTTGAGATATTCAATAAATTTGTGATGTCCCAAAATTTAGATATGAAGGTCAGTTGTCCAACCTGGTCCTGTGACACTGGCAAAGTTCAAAACTACTGAATTCAAAATGCTGAATTAATTGATGAGGAACTTTATAATGGATTCTCATCTTTTTCCAGTGATCAAAATCCATATTTCTCTCTTCCATGGAAGCAAAACAGAAATAATTTTGCTCTTGAACTTGAAATAAAAATTAAGTTTAAAACATTATGTTTTGGATACAAAAACTGATCTTATGGGACTAATTTATCTTCAGTGATTAGGGAGGTCAAAGACTGCAGCTAGTTAAAGTGTGAAACATCTCACCAACAGAATTAACTGAAATAAACATGCCACACTATGTGTTATTGCTTTTCAACTTGAAAGTTTTGGGGTTTTGAAAATTGTCGTAAAATTCATTCAATTTAAAACATACTAATCTATTGCTGAGTTTTATTTGTGAAATGTGTTCATCATAGTCTATATCAGTATATTTACTCCCTCGATTTTCTTCTTTATTTCTATTGTTGAAAAATTACTCTAGGGACTAAAAATATGTCTGTGGTAGAAATTCTCAGATGCTTTCATCAGCACCAATCTTTTTGTTTTGCAGTTGAAAATATCTGGTCATCAAAAGTAAAGGGATTTTCATTTAAAAATAAATATATTAAATATCCTGATGGCTGCTCTGAAGAGATTTATTTCCTCTTTTTTTTTAAATATTGGAGGAAATAATATTTTTAGGTAAAAAGCTAAACAAAACAAATTGTGTTTATTCCCATAATTATTTATTAATTTTTGTTAGCAAAAATTAATTTTTATTAATTAAAAATGTAATATTTCAACAGGTCTTTTAGATTTTCTTCTTAATTCCTAGGAAAATACATGTTCTCCACATTGTTTTTGTACATATTACTGTCTTGAAATTAAGCCAGTAGTTACACTATGTGCTGTTCTAGAATTATGCAGTAAGGTATCTGTGAAATCATTACTTTGTCTTCGCTCATTAAATAATAAAAATTCTAGATCATTGCGACTTCATTGGATTGACATAGAAAGAAATTAACAACATACTTCCCTTACTTTGTGAATATGACTCAGGTTGCTGTTAATAAATCTCAATAAAATATAGAATCCGATAGGAATATTTTCAAAAATTCTTCCTTGGAAATGGACTTGCAGTTTTCAATCTTCATATTAAAGAAGCAGTCAAATTACACACAGTCTTACCAGTCAAATTAAAATTAAAAGAGTAGTGACCTAAATGCTGTTCTGAGATAACACTTACACTGCTGTACACTGAAAATGAGATGAAGTTGAGAAAATGGCAGAAGAGGGGAATTATATGAAAAACAGCACAAATAGTTACTGTTTTACCAGATATGTTGAATACTGATATGCACCTCAATTTGCATTTTAAATGCAACATAGGCAAGGGAGAGATAATGATTACAAAATATTACTAAAATTAGTGAAAATGTATAGTAATTTCATCTCCCAACTTTGCTTAAAACACACTCAAAGAGAGTTTCTTCAAAGAGAGTTTTCTTTAGCAAGATGGCAAAGAGCAAAATCCAGAATAATTTGGGTTACATTTTAGTTCATGTTCAATTTCTTTAGTTTATGATTTGAATAAACTAAAACCTTGAACTGGGAAAATAGGAAATTTAGTATCTCTGATGAAATGTCTCATTAAGAACATATTACATTGCGTACTTAAGTGACCAGGGCAGGGTGGATGTGTTATCTACAGTAATTAAATAACTGTGATACTCTTGACTGCAATTTATTTTTCCCCCAGCTTCAATCATATATTAATCTTTAGTGACAAAAGTCTTTCAATTGTACAAGGGTGAGGGCTTGAGCAGTTAGCCCTACCCCCCTGTAACTGCATTATTTCAAAATGCAAATAATTGGTACTGTTTGAAATGCATTATCACTCTTAAGAGAAAAATTACATAAGGACCTCAACAGCAGTTATATGTTATGTTCCTAAGCATCTGCAGAGTGATTTAAGCACATTCTTCTTTTAAAACTTTGGCAACATGCTTGTTATACGAAGTGGAAACTTATATAAGAACCTATCAAATTATTTTAAAGCTGATCACAAGTTTGTTGACCGCCATTATTAGGAATAATGAAATATCTCATTTGCTTTCACCTAGCTGATCTAACACAGTTGAAGAAAACAGGGAAAAAATGTCAATCTAAAAATGTAATCTAAAAGGAGATTGGCCTGCTTATCCAGCATTTTAACGGCTGTTTTAATGTTCAGTGAAGTTACAGGGCTAGCTGTGAGAGCATTATCTAACTGGGGAAGTACATTTTAAGAATTAAAAGTTTTAACTAATTAAAAGAATTAAAAGTATTAACTAAAATCCCCTGTATATTAACATTTTTTGGCACAAAAGCCTATTTGTGAATGCTGTAAGAGAGATTTTTCAGGTTTTGTGTTTGTTTTGGAAAACCAGCTTAAAAATTATAAATCAAATCCCAAACAACAAAATACTTCTTTCTGAGGGTGTCTCCAGAACTGCAAAAATATGAAAATGTTTCAAGATACTGACTTGGGAAAATTGCTTGGGAAAGGCTGATGAAGAAGCATTAAAACCTTTTATATTTTATAGAATGAACTTTAAGTTTCTAACCCTCTTTTCTATATAAAAATTTATCTATTGTAGATAATTGCACTGATGGCAGAACTGAGAAAACAGGCCAAGAAACAGGCTATCTGTGATTTTGTTAATTGCTCCAAAAGTCAACAAGCTTTACTTTTTATCCATGCCTAACAAATCTTTTGACAAGCTTGAAAGCTATTTCCAAAGTCTATTAAATGGGATGAACAAATTTCAAAGAATGAAAAGGAAGGCATGAAATAAAGTGTCTCTATTAAAACAGAAAAAGTGGGGGAGGGAATAAAGAAAATTTGTTTTCAGACTTGGAGCTTAAAATTCTTGTTAGTTCGCCTAGTAATGACTCTAGGACTCAGCATGCTGCTAACAGGCAAGCAGCAAAACAATTTACTGGTTTACTGCCTTTGATTTTATGCTACTTGCAGTTGTACCATGTCAAACAAAAATAATTACAAAAATGGCAGTATGCAAATCAGAGAAAAGTTACTTCTAAACACCTATTTCACATGCAGATCCTGTTTCAGGCTTCATAGAGTAAATGGATAAAACACTGGGTTTAACTCTCAGGTCAAGGTTGGAGTAATAATTAAAATACGGATTTGCATTGTAAAACTGTAAGACATGCTTGGTCACAAATACCCTGCAATTTTCCTTCCCCTGAAGAAGTATGAGTAAGTACACTAATGGAATTACCCCTCACTCTTCTGAAACACAAATTAGGATTTGATGATACAGCATAGCTAAATAATAAAACTTTCTATATAATTGAGATACCAGAGATCATATAGCAGGCACATTTGTATGCACAGCTCAAAGGACAAATGACTCAGATGATTAATGCAGAAGTGTAGAGAAGTGCACTTGAAGTCTCTTAAAATTTTTATGAATGCAATTCACTGCACATCATCAACATTCCAAAATACAAAGTTGAGTATTTTTTGTTACTTTTGAACGCGGAAATAAAACTCCACAAACAATTTTCCATTAAAAACAGAGACATGTGAATGTTTAAGATGTACAGAACTGTTCATTTAAAGTTATTTAAGGTCATGACCCTTGCAAACAACAACCTCAGAGCAGAGTTTAGAGTGAAGCAATTTTGAAAAACAGGCAAACAAACAAAATATCCCATATTTATAAAGAATATAATTCATTAGTAGCAATTTTGTGTAGTTTTGACGGCACCCACTTTTGCGCAACTTAAAATAAAAGGAAGTTTTAATATACCTATCAGAGTAGGTATTACATAAGCCTGCTAAACTCTCCAGTCTAATTAAACACTCTTTTCAGGTGTTGACATCTTGACAAACTATTGAAGCTGGAGTTTTCTATGAAAAAAAATATAATCTTCAGATATTCATTATTTCTCTGCCATACTTTGCAGGGTTTTCAAAGATCAGGAGAAAAACAGAATGGCTATTTCAGTCATTTTCTAAATCTAAATAGGAACTGGGTATCCCCACTGATGAAAGGAGCAAGGGGCAAGGGAAGGCAAGGCAAAGTAAGGCAAGGCAAGGCAAGGGAAACTGTGCTTCCCAGAAGAACTGAAATTCTAAAATATGTCTTTAGCTATAAAATAAAAGAAAAAACCAGAATTTTAAAAAATGCTGATTTTTTTTCTGGAGAAAAACTTGCCCACAGCTTTCAGATGAAGGGAGAAAATAGATTTAAACAAATAGTACCAGAGGTGTGAATTAGATAAAGCATCAAATATCACCACCATATCTATCAATTATCTTTGATTTCTTCTACTTTGTTTTTCAGTTCAATTTCTTTTTACATGAGAGAAAGAGACTGGTGAAAGAGCTACTGAAACTGATACAGAAAAACTTTATATAAAAAGTTATCCTTATAGCTTTTTCTCTTAGTTTTTTTTATATGATCTTTTAGTTTTAAATTTATCACCTAATTAGGCTCTCCAAACTTTTTAAATTTCAGTTTTTAAATTTCAGTAAATTAGTAGCAATACACAAGTTTATGCATCCTTTCTGAATTAGAAACATGGTTTAACCTTTCTTAAGAGGCTGAAATTATTATCCTTGAGAACTTGAGGATCTGAATTGTTCACTGAACATAGAAGGCTTAATGCAGTCTCTTGTGAGAATCAACTGCAGGCGAACATTTATCAATATGAAGAGCACCAGCAGTCCCTGATGATATTCATGTGTTTAATACTCATAATCAATCACATTTACCAAAGAATGATATTTTCTATATGCTTTAACTTCATATTGTCATTTTGTATTTGCTCACCCCAGCCTTCCATGCTTTTTAATCAGATTCTGATTTATTAGCTGACTTGCTATCCCTATTGTTGCCTCATCCTTTCCTCTTCTAATCCAGAAAATTGTGAACATGGCCTATTACCATAAGGAAATTTTTCTTGATTTCCAATAAAATTAAAACATATAGTAGCTTGTGTATAATAGCAGACAAACTGAAACTAATAAATTATGGCTCAAAATATCTAGAACCTTTGAAAAAGTCTGTTTAAGTAGTACCCAATTATGGAAATTCCTTTGTTATAAGTAGATTGAAATGAAATACAGATATCTTGTTTACATTTTGGATAATGACATTTGTATTGTCAATGCATGTTATCTAGTTATATGATGAAAAATTAGCTGGTAGAAATAATGTATCCTCTGGTGTAAACAGCACACCTTCAAAACATGAACACAAAACTGTCGAGACTGTGTTACTTGCAGACTTGAATTTTTAGCATTAAGTTATGTTTTTCCAATTATGAAAATCAAGAGTTTTGGAGCAAGATGATCACAAGAACAACTTAGAATTTGTGGCTCAAACTTCTTAAGGATTTGCAATTCATTATTTAAACTGAATCTTTCAAACTTGGAATAATTAACTTGTATTCCAAATTGGAATATTTTCCCTCTCAAATCTTTTTAAAAGTCAGACAATTCTTTCTTCATTATCCTGAGATAACTAGTAAAAGTATGAGTCCATGAAATATTTAGTAACTTGATGAGAACACCAAAACAATTTAGCAGGGGCACAGCTCTGGGAATCTGGGCTTTTTCATTTGCTATCTGACAGTGGCAAAATAATATTTCTGTTCTCCATTTGCACTGAAAAATTAGACACCCCTTTGTTCAAAGGCAAAGCAAGGTCTGAACACAAGATACAGAAAGGTTTGCTAGCAACTATCTCTAATTGTGTCTGGGCAAAAAACAGTCTGTTAACAAACGTGGCTGAGCCTTAACAGCCTTACCAACCATAAAGCTCAAAACAGAAGTGAAAATCATGTAATTAATCATGCTTCTCTTGCAAATAAAATTGCAATTTAATCCAATTAAATCTGGTAGGTTCTGAATATCACCTGCTGTCTTTCAGTATGCAAAGATGGGCATTGACGTACAGCCCATGGCATGTGCATTTCCCCAGTGTCCAATGAATGCTGGTACATGCTGCCTCAAGTTCAGTGAAGTTCTTAGAATTTTCTGCCCAGCCTACTACATGACTGATTATCGGCTCAGATACTTACCCATCACACAGCAGCACAGTAAGAAAGCCTCTTCTTCTTTGTGTTTCAGTGACACACAGTTAAGGAAAACATGATGCAAGCCTAGCAGTTTTTCAGAATATATTCATGAAATAAATAGTACAAGATGGCAAGTCACAAGTTACCCTCATTCATCTCAGAAGCATACCCATGTCTTTTGAATGGGAGATGTCTTTCCTCCCTCTCTCCCACCTATAGAATTATCATGAACTCCCTTTGCAATTCACAGTATAAAACTTTGCACAAGTCCAGGGTGGAGATCTGTCTAAGCAGGCAAAATCCCTGAAAGCACCCTTGAAACAGAGGTATGAGAAGCAAGTTATGTGCTGATGTGCAAGAGCTAGCTGGCTGTGATTCACCAGATTGTACTAGTGTGTTATTTTTCTTAAGCAAACCAAATTTACATTTCACAATTGCATTACATGTCTGTACAGAGTGAATAAGAAATAAAATGTGTGGTTATTTAAGGGATGCTTTAATTTTTCAGGGTTGGAACTTGAAGTGCAACTAAGAGAACCAGAATGGATTTTAGAAGTGATTCTTCACTGTAAGAGCTGAAAGAAGTGGCAAATCACACTCAGAAACCTTGATGTGAGTTGTAACCTTACATAATGCCACAGTAAATCTTAGTTCTAAACATCCAACCAAAGCTGCAGCAAAATGCAATGTAGCTGTTCTGCGGACCATCTGTCATGCTTTTTAAACTATTTTTATTAGAGTTATTTTCTTTATCTTTTAAAATTAAAACTGAGGGGTCTTATTTTCCAAATTAGGTGGCTTCTCCATGATCTTATATTCAGTACTTATTTTCTTTGTCTGATCCTCTCTTAAATTTTACTCAATTTAGTTCTACCATCCTAATCTCTTCTCCCTCTTGCAATTTTCTCTTCTGTTCTCAATACAGTAAGGTATCTGTTAACTGTGTTATTTTCTCTGGTAGTGGGTTGACCCTGGCTGCACATCAGGTACTTACAGAAGTGGGTCTATCATTCCCTCTCCTCAGCTGGATAAGCAAGAGAAAATATGGTAAAAGCCTTGTGGATTGAAAAAAATTTCCAGAGAGATCACTTACCAATTACCATCATGAATGAAATGGACTCAGCTTGGGGAAATTAACTGAATTTATTATCAATAAATCAGAGGATAATGAGAAATAAAAATAAATTTAAAAAATACTTTCCTCCTAGCTTTCCCTTTTTAGCACTGTTAGTGGAAGGAGTTGGAGAATTGAGAATAAAGTTGAAAACTGGAAAGTGCCAAAGGATAGGTAATGCAGATTATGGTCAATTTACCACACGTTTATTGTATTTACTGTATTTTCCTCCTCAGGGGTAGGACCCTTTCCCCTGCTCTAGTTTGAGGTTCTTTCCATGTGAGACAGTCCTCCTCAAACTCCCAAAAACGAGTCCTTCTCCTTCCCATTAGCTACAGTTCTTCATGAACTGCTCAGGTGTGGCACAGTGTACCCCAGAAGGGGTCCCCCACAGGATCACAAATGAAACCCAGAAAACTTGCTCCAGCATGGGGTCCTGTCTCCACCTGGCCACAGATCCTTCCAGGAACCTGCTCCAGAGCAGGCTTTTCATGGAGTCACAGCCTCCTTTGGGCACATTCGTCTTCTTGGGTCCTTCATAGGCTGTAGGTGGATCTCTGCTCCACCATGGATCTCCATGGGCTGCAGGGGCACAGCTGCCCCGCCATGGTCTGCACCACGGGCTGAAAGGGAATCTCAGCTACAGCAGCTCCTCAAACCCCTTTGGCACTGACCTTGGTGTCAGCAGACTTGGGGATGTTAGTTGATGAAAGAAACTCAACATCACCCAGTCATATGCACTCACAGCTCAAACAGCCAACTGGATGCTGGGCTGCATCCAAAGCAGTGCAGCCAGCAGGGAGAGGGAGGGCATTCTGCACTTCTATTTGTGACATCCAGCCTGGAGTGTTGTGTCCAGCTCAGTGAAGCCCCAACATGAGAAGGACATGGACCTATTGGAATGAGTCCACAGGAGGCCATAAAGATGATCAAAGGGCTGGAGTACCCCTTTTATGAAGGCAGGCTGAGAGAATTTGGGATGCTCAGTCTGGTGAACAGAAGTTTCTGGCAAGATCTTACAGTAGCCTTACAGTACTCAGAGAGAGCCTACACATTCCTTGTTTAATCCCAGCCAGTAACAAAGTACACCACACATCTGCTCACTCACTTCCCCACCATTGGCATGGGAGAGTAAATAAGGAAGAGTGAGAGACAAAAATTTGTGGGTTGACACAAGGATTGTGTAAAAGATATAGCAAAAGTTGTGTATGCAAGCAAAGCAAAACAAGGAATTCTTTCACTACTTCCCATAGGCAGGCAGGTGTTCAGCTACCCCCAAAAGAAAAAGGTCCCATCACATGCAGCAGTCACTCAGGGAAAAAAAACTCCATCATTCCAAACATTTCCATTTCATCCTTCTCCCTCTCAGTTTATGTACTGAGTATGATGTCATATGGTATGGAATACCCCTTTGGTCACTTGGAGCTACCTGTCCTGGCTGTGTTTCCTCCCAGTTTCCCATGAGCTCACAGCCGCCTCACCAGAGTGGCAGCATAAAAAGAAGAAAAGGCTTTGTGTCTGTGTAAACCCTGCTCAGCAACAACGGACACAACAATATTGTGTTCAGCATAAATCCAAAACACAGCCCCATGCCAACCACTGGGAAGAAATGAAACCACACCCCAGAATAAAACACCCCAAGAAGGCTGGAGGTGGACATTTAGCAAGGGAATGCAGTGACAGGACAAGAGCAATTGGCTTTGCACTGAAGGACAGTAGATTTAGTTAAAATATTAGGAGGAAATTCTTTAATGTGAGGTGGTCAAGCACTGAAACAGGCTGCCCAGAGAAGCTGTGAGTGCCCCGTCCAGTGTTCAAAGCCAGGCTGGAACATTGTTGTTTTTGAGCAACACGGCAGAGACCGAGGTGTTCCTGCTCATGGCAGAGATGTTGAAACCAAATTACCTTTAAGATCCCCTCCAACCCAAAACAATCCATGATTCTCTGAAGTTTTTTTTCCACATGAGAGTACTTCCTGAGTGATCTGTCTATTCTTTTCCTAACCCATGCACCTTTATTTTCAGATTTTTCCCCCTGTTCTTTTAAAGAAGCAGAGTGATAGACTGTCTAGACAGGCATCTGGCAGCCATAGAAGGTGAACCCACCCACTTGTATTTGAAAATTGCTGCCAGCTATAACTTTGTGTCTGATTTCCACACTTGAGAATACACCAAATTCCTCTGAAATTAATACGTGTGTTATGTGATGCACATGGAAATATTGAATTTTGTCATAAGTAAGGTACCATACATGTAACCTAAAATCCAGTCAACAAATCCTTATGACAGACTCAACTAACATGAACAGTTCACCATTGTACAGCCAAATTAGGGCACATTCGCAGTTCACCCAGAAGGGAAAATAAAAACAATTTGTTCACAAACAGCTCTGACTCAAGTAAACTAAAAAGCAGTTCCCTTTGTTCATTGCACTCAGCATTAGAACTAGATTTTCATTCTTAAAAGCGCTTTTCTATTATACATACTTTTAAAAAATACTAAAGCTGTGGATTGTAATGCAGATACAGAAAATTCAATGGAAGGATGAAACAAGGAGGACAGGAAAAGTTGGCTGTGCATTAGCTAACCTAGGTATGATTGCAACGAAACTACAATACCAATTCGGGTATTGTCCACTGACACTTCTGCAGCTGAGAGGATCACCTCTGATGGAGCTTCCACAATTCCTTAAGCTTTCAATATTTTCTGTCAACAGGCAAAAGGTAAACTATTGCTCTGAAGTCATGTAAAAATGCCTGTATCTCTAACTATCAAGTTCATGTAGTATATAAATTTTTTGGTAGCATTTGAGATCTTGTTTCATAGCAAAAATTTGAAACATCACTTGATGTTTCAATTTTTTAGTAATCTGAAAGCCATTTATTTCCTTGATCCTGCCAAATTAATTGCATACTGCCAACATGAATTTAGGTGCTTTATATCAGTGTTGTTGACTGACCACACCTTTAGAAGCACCTCTGTAATTCTGATGTCTCTGGATGAGATGTGTCCTCTGGATTTGAAAGAAAGCTTTTAATCATACAGAATGAAGCTACTCTGTTTCAAGCCTCTTGGGGTTAGCTTGATAATAGATTTTCTCCCATAGCAGTGCTCATTATCTGTAGTCAAAGCCAACAGTTTGATTATCCCCTTCCTTTCAATTAGGCCTTTGCACTCATGAGGCCCAGGCATGTTGCTGTATTGATATAAGTTAACTTTCAAGATAGTTTTGCAAGGTATTACAAGGATGGGTTGATCAGTAGAGCTTCAGTCTTATCCAGCTGCAGATTCATTCAGTCACTCAGAAGGATCAAAGATAACCACAAAATAACCCTTTAGTTAAGACCTAAGAAACACATGGCAAGATTTGGAGGACAAGTCTGTGTCAAAGAGACATGGCTAGTTTATATTGATCTAAGTCCCTAATGAAAATACTGTAGAACAATTGGAAAGCATTGTACTGAGATTATTTTGTGACTCCTAACATGAAAACTCTATTAGACTATCAATATCTCAAAAAAAACTTATATCAGCACAAAAACTTTCCTGTACCACCTCTAGTAAAAATGTGTACATTTTTTTCCTTCTAATCTCCTATTTATGACCTTATTTAAATAAAGGAGAGAAAAATATCTCTTAGTCTGGCACTTGCACGCAACCTAACTTTTACATTATTCCCTATTGTCACTACAGTAGTAAAACTTGACATTTTTGAAATTTTTGAAATATTGACATTGAATACTTGAAATATTTGACAATGCCTTTACGGGATTTGAAAACACTGCACCACGTAGTTCTAAAGTTTACACAGTGAATATCCCAAAAAAAAGAAAAAAAAGAAAGAAAAGAAAAAATTATTGCTTAAACCCACTACTTGGTTCAGAAGTAAATATAAGGTTTATCCATATAAATATATGCAAATGGTACATAACCAGTGTAATTTTGAATCTAAATATTAACAGTATAATGGCGAAAGTTTGGAATGAGTGAATGAAGGCACTTATCTCTAAATATCTTCTGTTAAAGAGTCCATTTGAGTTGAAAAAATATTCAAGAAAAAAGAAAGCCTGAAAGAATATATAATCTGAAAAAAAATACAGAGCACATTATGTGTGACAGTAAGTGTGAAGAGAAGATTCATGGAAATAAGAATTTTCAGGTGGAGAACTGAGAAATATTGCTTCTTGATAGAGGAATACAAAGATTTTGAGAGCCTGTGTCAGAGGAATGAAAGACCTGTAAGGGGCGATGAGTTTAAGAAATTATTCCAGGTAAGGCAGCAGGTTTGCTGGTGGCTGGCACATAATCATAGAATCATAGAGTGGTTTGGGTTGGAAAGAGTTTAAAGAACACCTAGTTCCCACCCTCTGCCTTTCGCTAGAGTGACACCTTTCACCAAACCAGATTGCTCAGAACTCTATCCAGCTTGGCCTTGAGCATTTCCAGGGATGGAGCCTCCACAGTTTCTCTGGTCAGCATAAGGCAGTTTCTCACCACCCTCCCAACAAAGAATTTTTCCCTAATATCTTATCTAAACCTAATCTTTTTCAGTTTGAAGCCATTCCCTCCTTGTTCTGCCACTACATGCCCTTGTAGACAGTCTTTTCACCTTTCTTGTAGTCTCCATTTGGGCACAGCAAGGCAACAATTAGGTCAGCTTGAAGGCTTTTCCTTTCCAATCAGGTATATCTCACAACTCTTTTTTCACACAGGAGGACAGCCTGTAAAGAGTAAGTGTTCTGCACTGGCACACAGAGGGGATGAGGTGAGGTGAGGTGAGGTGAGGTGAGGTGAGGTGAGGTGAGGTGAGGTGAGGTGAGGTGAGGTGAGAGATAGCCATCACAAGGGTCCTTCTGTATACTAGCAGAAAGGCTCAACAGAAAATTAATTATTTAATAACTGCTTTAATAAGATTGAATAAGAAGAGGAATAAAAGTAGCAAGTATCAGCTTACAACTCTTCAAGTTCTGGGCACCACACATTCATGCATCATCAGGAAGAGTGCCAGTGTACTTTCTCATGGCATGCTATGCAGAGCAGGTCCTGTCCTCCATGCAGAGAAACTCTCCCTTTTATTCGTTTGAGGTCATGTATAATTTCCTTACAATAAGTCAACTTTATTCCTAAAGATTTTCTCAGAACTCTTTAACACATGGTTGACAAGGGCAAGATCATGCTGGAGGAGATATGACAGTGACAAGCAATAGATGCCTGCAGGCTCCTCCAGTGCCAGGTGTGGGCTGCATCTGTCCCATGGACAAGGGATACATGTGACACAACAGCATGGGACAGGATGGCACCGCCTGATGGCCTCACTGGGTGTGTGGTGCTTGCCAAGGTTAGCTGTCCTGTGGGTCACTGGCTCTGAAATTCAGTGGGCTTCTAGGTAAAATCAGTGCAGTATACTGACCTCCTCTGCTTGCTTTCAGTCCAGGCGCCAAAGAAATGAAGGTTTATAAGCCTTTCTCTCTCCTCCCCTTCTGTGATCTCAGTGATCTCAGAAACATCCCTCTGTTCTTGGATGCGTCTGATATCACTGCCTTCCCCTAGTCTCTGTCCTACATCATACAAAAGATCTGACCCTGAATGAGGACAGAAATCCTCTCTTTACGCTCCATATATGTCAAGGTCAGGTAAAAGGTGATTGAAATAAGGAAGTATATTCTCATACAAATGACAACTAAGGAAATTACATGAGAGTACACACCTCATCCTGTTAAGGAAGGGAAACTGGATGGAGACAGAGAGTATAGGTAGGGATAAGATCAGAAAATGAGAGAATTTAATTTTAAAAAAGGTAAATTCTTCCTGTGATCCTACACAGTTAGGAACATAAATCAACAAACCACATGTAAACTTTGCCACACCTATATTCCCATCAAAAGGAACTGTATCTTCAAAAACTTTATTAGAGGAATTATTAAATCTGCATGGAAAAACGCCAGTGTCAGTTCAACAAAGTTTAAGGCTTTCTTTTTGGATGGGTGAAAAAACCCCAAGAAATGGTTGGAAAGTGCAGACTGAATCTGTATTTATGAATACTAGCATTTGTGAACAGCTGATTTACTGCTTAGGAAAAAAATATATCAACAGACACAGTCTGCTTCATTATGTGTGTAATAAGGAAGCTAATGGTTTTTTACCTTCCTTTTGTAGCTATAGTAAATGAAGATTTGCACTCCAAGTTGGGCTTTCTCTTGTGGAAGGAGCAAAAGCCTAGACCAAATCCCTAAGCCCCAAACCTTGTTAAATGCAGTTTCAGTCCTGGGGACCTAACGTACTGATTGCTTCCCAAGAAGGAGTCTCTTTGCCTGCTCCTTTCATTCCTAATACTGAAGGTCTAATCACATCTATTATGCTGTTCAGTTTCACAGGTCATTTTCGGGTGGAGGAGGATGTAAAAAGAAGCAGGGGGGGTTCAAGGAGAGGGAGATGGGGGAGGATAAGAAGAAACCAAGGTATACGGCAGGGAAAAAATCCACACGCTTCATATACTGAGAAATGAGCTGATGACCGAATTGCTATGTGAGATTATACCTAAACCACCACGTGTGTTATTGTAACAAGGCAAAATGGCAATGGTCCCAATTTTGTATTCTTCTCCAAGCAAGAGAGAGCCAATCACTCTGTCAAAATCATAGGTACTGGATAGTGAAAGCTTCACAAGGCCTTAGCTAGACCAAACAACTCTTGGTAGAAAAAGAAACAGGCAGGTGGGAAATGAAGCATTTTTAAACAATGTTGTAAAGTTTCACTTATATTTCAGGCTGCCAAAAGCCCTTCTCAGACTTTTTTTTCCCAATATAACACAAATAATCACATGCCATACTATGCTTTTTTGTAGCCTAGATTAAGACTGTTATCATGGCCTAATAGAGCTCAAAATAAGAGGAGGGGAGGGAAGGGGAAAGAAACTCATTATTTTTAGATGGCTTTGCTTTTCCCATAGGGTTCCTATAGATCCTACTTAGCAGCAACTCATTCCAGCTCTGATTAAGTGGGAAATACACAGAATCTCAAAAGGTCAAACCTATAATCAGCTGCCCTAAGGGGTTGACATGGAAAACTTCTCAATACAAGTTCAATTTATGGCAATATTATAACATCTAGTCAGTGATAAGCAATGAGGAAAAGAGGGGAGACTCCTAACACAGCTTCTTAGAATGCCTCAGCATTACAGGATTTTGTTACGTCCAGGTTCTGGGTGGGATAACCATTACTGTTTTCACTCAGTTTTTGGATGTTGATAATTTTCCTTCCAGCTGCTGAGGGGAATGCATTTATAATAAACTAAATCTGCTTATTATTATTAAATGAGACATACACTGTTTACTGTTGAGAAAATCATTCCAAAATTGATTAAGAGAGCAAGCACAGAAAACAGAGCTCTCTCAGAGACAGGAAAGAAGAGATGGAAAAAGACAGACAAATTACTTATTAAACCTCTTCTAATTATTTGAGTGAAGCCAAGTTTTTAGATACTGATTATTTTCATGTGTGTGTATTATGATAACAATTTAAACACAACTGGTTATTTCAAATGGTCTCTGTTCAGCTACTATTTCATCTCTTGTGAACCATTAATACACCCCTGCAAAGCAAAGCCTGATTCACGTACTCTGGAGGCAAGGGAGACACTCATTCATTTCAACAGGATCTGAAAGCCTCAAATGAACTTGCAGCTTAAACCACAGGAAATCTGGTGGCAGGATTTTGTTTTGTTTTGTTTTGCTTGATTTTACTATACACATTACCTTCCAGGACTGACTCTCGGCACGAGCTAAGTGGGCAGTTGTCTGCAGCTGAAAAATTCAGAGGGGGGAAATTTTCAAGTTTCAAAGCTGTGGCACAGCTGCTTTATCATTATGGGAATGCTCTGAATGCTCCCAGCATGTCTCCACAAAGTCCCCTGGATATCAAGAAACATTTCAAAATAGGACTTTACCAAGTCATAATTGAACCTGGGTTACTTTTGTCATCTGAACTTGTATGGGAATAGAGCCTTCCCAGGTGACAATTCTAAAATATTTCCAAATTCAGTATACAGGTATGAGGCTGTCGTTTTATGTAATATACAGGTGGTCTGATTATTTTGCTGTGTAATGGAACTGTCAGGCTGGCTCATCTATTCTACAATATGTACTTTAGAAACAGATAAAATTAAGAGCAAAGCCCCAGAAAAAAAGTAATCAAAATTACCTAGATAGAGGGGACTTTCAGCACAAATACATCTTGTCTTTCAAAATAAATAGCCCAGATCAAGGTTCAAAAGGAGAAATCATAAAGCCACCCTTTGGAAAAGACAAGTGCCACATGATTTTGCACAGAAGATGGCATAGCAGAGGGATGTATCTGACACATTACACTTACTGTGTATCCTGTATATTTCAAAGAATTAAAAAAAAAAAAAAAAAATAAACTCCCTAAAGTACAAAAAAAAAAAAAAAAAAAAAAAAAAAAATCCCTACCAAAACCTACTGCTACTTTCAAAACTACAAAATGGAATTTTTTTTCAAGGCCAGATTCTCAGAAGTTACTTGGAAATAAATCAACCTACAATCAAGCAATAGGATTTGGAACTTGTAAATATGAAAACAGATACATGAAAGAAATTTCAGATGCACTGATACAGGTTAGAACACATATGTGAAAAGACCTACTTTGGTTATTAAATTTCAAACAGGGTGAAATTATGCTTTTAGCTTTTCTTACAGTAAGCAGCACCCTTATGCCCATCTACTCTGGGATGCAAGAGGAAGAAAATATTGCAAGGTTTACCACATTAATGTGTCATAGACTGAAGTTAGGATTTTAGGTGAAGATATGTCATGACAAACTTTGTAGTACAGTAATATTGTTCCAAAATTCCATTCCAGTACATATCAAGACTCTTTTCAAGCTTTGAAAAGCTAGTAGTGATCTTCAAGATAGTTTCTAATGCTCAGGGAAGTCTGAGCAGAAGCTGTCAAATGTCATAAAAATACTATAGCTTTTAGTGGTCACAGAGCACATGTAATCCACTTCACTTACTGCCAGGTCAGGATGATGCACCTTCAGTAGAAATGAGAACCAAACTCTCACAGCTGAAGACTGAAGCAGCCCTCAACTCTTCCTGAAAAGAAAACAAATCAAAATCAAACCTCTTGCAGAGATGTGGAAACAATTACCTCCTCGGTTCAGCTCTTCTTCTTATGAGCCCAGCTTGGTATGGCTATGGTCAGGTAGTACGTTCCACACCACTGTGGAAATACCAAATGCCCCATCTTGTATATGCATTTTACAATTTCATCTTGCACTGCAAGGAACCTAGAACTTCAGCAGCATAAACTCCTCCTCTGACACTGCTCAGCTGAGCAAAGGCCAGAGCTATTTAGAAGGCATGGCCATAGAATTTCTGGTGATCAGACAGTTACATGTTTTGTCCATTTTATCCTCACTACAACGAAGTGCAAACATAAATAGATAAATAGATATTAAACTCAGATGAGTTCTGATCCATACTATTTCCTGCTTTAAATTCTACTTACTTAACTTCCAATATATATCTTGAAGTTGCTTTTCTAATTCAGTCTCAGTCTTCACAGTTTTTTAAAAGGAACTTGACAAACTTAGGGCATATTCCTTTATTCTCTCTTATTTGAATTAAAGTGAACTTTCTTTAATGAGCTCACCCTGATTTACGACTTTCCTTCAGAGACATTTGCAGTGAAAAGGTGCTAGTGCTGTGTGTGTGTCAGATGAAGTAACTGCAACCTTTTGTGGATATTAGTTTTTGACGTATGAAATGTCTTGGCAATTTCCACTTTTTGATGTATTTTTCAAAATTCAGGTATTTCAACAAATCACAAACTACCATCAGCCTTAACAGCTCTCAGAAATGGTAGCATCACAAAAGCAACCAATTCTAATGGCTTCTATATTGCTGAAAAAAATTGGAAAAACAAAGAAAATTGAGAAACCACAGAGACATGTCAGGTTGAGATACACCTTGTTCATACTTATCAATCATTCTGCGACTTGGTAGACCTATCCAGTTTAAAACTAACCCAGTAAAAAATAAAAATTAGTTTTAATGTGGATCAATACCCTGAAACAGTGAGCCTTAAGATAGCAATACTTGGACTCACAGAGATGAGGGAGGGACTTGAGAACAGGAGTGAGTAACCATTGACAGAACGGAGGAAAACCTGTTTCTTTTGCAATGATATGGACTTGAAATAACAAGGCAAATACAGGGCAACATGGTTTAAAGAAAACCAAAACCCTAGGAAAATGCTTTCTGAGAATTTTAAATTTAAACTCAGTCTTACTGGTCAGCTCTGGAATAACTCTGAGCTTCTAGGCCTCAGATGATAGGGAATAAGTCCTTTTCATAAATGAGTAATTTTTCTGCTTACAGAAAATGAGCAAACCCCAATTGCTGCATAAGTGGTTTAAGTTCGTTCCAGTGCCGGGAACAAACTGTTCACTGTTCAATGGGTCAGTGTTATGGTAAGGTATCCAGTGCCAAGTATGAATTGTCTTGCTGCTCTGGGATCCAGAACAGATCTCAGCTAAAATGAAAACGTTTCACTACGAAATTGCTGATTCACTGAAATGGAAAAAAAAAATAGTTACAACGTATAGCAATTTTGACCAGAAATAAAATTTCATGAATATAGATGGAAGTTCCAAGGATACCAATAACTCTGATTAAGAAAAAACCCAGTAGTTAGAGCATTTACTTAAATATTAATTCAGTCATATTTTGTTTTGCCTCAGTGCTTTAAGCACTTAAATATCAACTGGGAGTGACACTGAGTTCAGCAGATAAAGGCTATTCACTGCTCTATGGTCTTTTTCTCATAGGCTTTTTTTCTTTTTTTTTTCCAGCTGGGCCTAATCTACAGTTTCAATTTCCTTAATCTAAACCTCACTGAGAAGTAAACCCAGACAACAGTCTTAATTTGTTAAAGAAAAGTAGATTAAGATATTTGTTTCCCTCTCTGCCCCACCCAGCACCAAAAAGTCCATTTATGATTGACATAAATAATATTGATGGAGAGAACAAGCCATTCTAAGGGTGTGTGTCTTGCTATTCTGTGAACCATTAATTTCCTTGGAATCTAAAATAAAGATGAAGACTGAGACTAAGGGACATTTCATTAACATAACAGAATGGGCTTATTTTTAACATGCTTCTAGAAGATGAAGTCATGTTTGTCTGGTCACTCTCAACAGGGGAAATGCACATACATTTCCTTCCAAATGTCAAGCATAATAAAGTATAGTATAAGTTGGGAGCAGGATGGAGAAAGCTAGAAAGCAGATACAATCCTAGCAATCCTAGCAGATTGGGAAAAAAATGGCAGTTTGGAAGGATTATACAGGTTGCCTACAACACAAAGATGTGTGCACTTGTTACTAAGCTCACAGGTTTTTTTACGTGTTCCTATAATACGCCACTCATAGTACTTACATCAGGGCAATGGCTGTTTTCTGACTTGGCACCTGACTTTCTCACTTCACAAACCACTTACAATGCAGTCCACATAAGGCTGTCTTATATCAAATTTAAACTCAAGCTACTGCAGTCTAGTCGTTTATGAAGTGCTGCTCTGTCCCTGACAGGCATTGACCTATGAGTGACATTGATGGATGATTGAATCCAAATGAAGCTTAAGAATTTTTTTTGACCTGTAATACCTTGTTTTGCTCTATTAGAATTCATGCTTCTGGGTATTTTGGAGCAAGGAGGGAAGAGAGTGAAATAGGGAGAAAGGGAGAAAAGGAGAAAGGGGAGGGAGGGAGGGAGGGGGGGAGGGAGGGGGGGAGGGAGGGAGGGAGGGGGGAGGGAGGGAAGGAGGGAGGGAGGGAGGGAGGAAGTGTCGGAAGGAAGTGTCGGAAGGAAGTGTCGGAAGGAAGTGTCGGAAGGAAGTGTCGGAAGGAAGGAAGGAAGGAAGGAAGGAAGTGTCGGAAGGAAGGAAGGAAGGAAGTGTCGGAAGGAAGGAAGTGTCGGAAGGAAGGAAGTGTCGGAAGGAAGGAAGTGTCGGAAGGAAGTGTCGGAAGGAAGGAAGGAAGGAAGGAAGGAAGGAAGGAAGGAAGGAAGGAAGGAAGGAAGGAAGGAAGGAAGGAAGGAAGGAAGGAAGGAAGGAAGGAAGGAAGGAAGGAAGGAAGGAAGGAAGGAAGGAAGGAAGGAAGGAAGGAAGGAAGGAAGGAAGGAAGGAAGGAAGGAAGGAAGGAAGGAAGGAAGGAAGGAAGGAAGGAAGGAAGGAAGGAAGGAAGGAAGGAAGGAAGGAAGGAAGGAAGGAAGGAAGGAAGGAAGGACTTACTAAAACTAAGCTAAAGGTTTCACAAATGAGTTTCTGAAGAAACAGAGGCTTCTATCCGTTTGGAAAATGGCTAGGAAGGAAAATCAGGCAAATCCCAGTATAATCACAGTATTAAATTCTGTTGTGGTCTTAACAGTATATGGGCTGTACCTATCATTCAGCTTTAGATTTGCGCTGCTGAGTGAATGATCATAGATAGTAAAACATTAACATTTATGATCTGTTAAAAGGCAGCATCCCAGTGCATGAAAATGTAAGACATATGCAGCTCGGGTGATAAGGGTGGCTCCTCTAGTCACCCAATACAGCTCAGAGAGTGGGCTCATGTGAAGGATTCCACACTGAATCTGGAGCTGCCCCATTTTATGGGAGATGTCAGTCTGCTGAGACAGTGCTGTAGAAACTGACTTCATTGAACTGATTTCAGCTGAAGCTACCATCCCAGTGTAGGCTGTAGCTTTGCAGGTTACAGAGGGAGATTTAACTCAGGGAGGGTAGGGAAGGGATTTGAAAAATAATTCAGGAAAGCAAAACAAACAAAGAAAACCCAGAGAGTTCTCCAAATATATACCTGAAACAATTCCTATGGGCAAAGGCACAGGTGTGTGAGATGACTCCGGAAAAGCAATTGTGAATTCCCTCTGGCCTCAGTATAAATCCCCTTCATTCAGAGGTCAGCATTTAGTGTTTGCAGCTAAGGAGCATCTTCCACTGGCTCCTTAGTGTTTCTGTTTTTATGACAGATTTTCTCCTGATGATGAGAGAGCCCTGTCAGATGAAGTGTAAGTCACATTTACCTCTAAGTGCCCACACTAGCTTGTGATACCTAATCTCTTTTATTGAACCTACTATCTGGTTTCTGGAGCCATTGATTTTCCTTGCTGTCAGTTTGCGGCCTTGATTCCTTAATGTTTATTTAGAGTGTTCTCCATAAATTGCTTCTGGTGCTGAGGGCGAGAAAGGAGGCAGGAGGTCAGGGGTGCATGTATACCTGTCCATATATATAAATCACAGCTTTTGTTCCTCACTGTTGTTTGTGAACATGTTTGCTGAATGAAAAAAGGGAAATATTCTACTAAAACATGGAGAAGCCATTAATAATTTCCCTCTGTCTGAAATTTTATAGCAATTTAGGTTTTTAATTTTCTGTGTCTTCATAACACCTCTTGCTATCAACTCAAAGATGTAATGTTTCTTTTTGTTAAGAGACACAAATAGAAGAGGAATTGTTTGTTTACCAGCAGAGAACTATACTTTTCAAGTGGGAAACTTGTGTGTATATTTTGTTGGTGAGTTTTGGGGACAGAGGGAATTGTTTTTTATTGCTTCTTTTAATTTCAGTCTTTGTTGAGAATGGTAGGACTCAGGGGTGCAGCACTTGTACAAACAAGAAAATACTATCTTTTTGCTGTCAGCATCCCAAATCCCAGCCAGTTAAAGAAGGATCACATCCTTCATTGGGCAGAAATAGCAGTGTTGTTCCAGCAGTAGGACAAGTCTTCTTCTCTGGTAATGTCATTGGCAAAGCCAGCAAATGAGAAATGCTTAAGAGAAGGGATATGTACTCTATGCCAAAAATTTGAGAGCACATTCTGAACATTTAAAAGTAAAAGCCCTATAGTTTATTTAACAGTGTGGTGCTAGAATGCTATAGCCTTAAATCAATGGAAACTGTTTTGCAACAGTGAAGACTTTTTCCTTCTGCAGCAGTAAACATCATAGTCTGTACAAGATGACAAGTGATTCTCCTGAGGCTAGGAGTACAGTAATCAATAGAGGTGCAGAGATTGTTCTCTGCTGATACGAGAAACATTGTGCACATATGTGATGATGAGCATGAATCAAAAGAAGAAAGAGAAGTTGTTCCAAGAGAGGTAAAGGAATGCCTTATTGGCCAGAATATCTGATTCAGAGGTTTTTTTTTTCCATTTGACCTCTCGGATTGTATGGTTATTCAGTATCCTCAACTTAGGCAAGTTCAGTTTATTGTAAAAGGGAGATGTAGCAATAAATATTTGGGCTAATATTCCACTTGCATCTGTCCTTCCATTTTATTTTCACACATTCTGTAAAAACAATTAAATATATGTTGAAAGTGAACAGCACTTAGAAGCAATTTTCAGATTCAACTCCATGTTCAGGTTGCAATTCCAGTTGTTTTGAACACTGACAGCTGGGATAATTTCTCTGAGATGTTTCTAACGGCCCTGAAATTATCTTTAGCTGAAGCAAATTTACACACAAGGCCCTAAAGCATCTAGAGCAGAAATCTTCACTATTGTTTGCACAGCTTCAAATACTAAAAGCTTTGCATTTCATAATATGTATTTAATTGGTAGATAACGTTCTCATTCTAGGCAATATAAAGTACTAGAGAAAGGAAAGTGTTTCCAACGAGTGCCTCATCATCTCCTGAAAAGAAAGGCAATTCAACTTTAAAATCAGCATCAATGCAAGGAAGCAAAACACACCAAGGAACATGCAAAGACTATAATGTGTTTCCATCAAAGAAAGAAATCAGTAAAATTTGGAGTCAACAGGGAAGAATGATAAAAAACCATGAATAATTCTTACAAAAGATTGGTAGGTTGGCATATTTAGTGTAGTTACATATGCTAAAGGACACTATAACAATTTAATGTATAATCAACCAACCATAAATAATTATATCCCTATTTAAAACAACTAAGATTAGCAAACTGTCAATTAATTGAGTAGCAATTTTTAATAATCTTCAATATAGCAACTTTGAAGAATGAGCAGTGTTATTTAATATAGCATAACCAGTGTCATTCAGTATATGAAATTAAGTTGGCAACCATTGAATTATTTGACAACATTCTTGCTGATTTTGTTGTGTCTGTGCTCATAAAAGACTAAAGGCTGGTTCTGCAGAAAAGGTATGTGATTCAAGTGGTCCAAATGTTCCACAAAGATGAATACAGTAAAACTGTTTGCATAGCTATTTGACCTGCAGACCAGAAACAGAACAAGGCTACAAGCTTTCTTTTATAAGTAAGTAGTGATTGGGAACATTTTCCTTCACCCAAGTGAAGTAAGCAACTTCCTCCCTACAGATTTTTCTACTGACACAACATATTTTTATACAGCTGAGTTTAGCAATGCATAATACCTCATTAACATTTAGCAGCGTGAAATATGTCTCTGTGAAGGTTTTTGGGCTGGGTTTTTTTTTAATGCTAAATAGGAAGGAAGGTTGTTAAACTTTATTTTTCTCTGGAAAAGCAAAACAGAAAATGTTTTCCCTTCACATGTTTCCATCTGATGTCAGGAGATTACGTTAGAGTTTTCCTTATTTTCACTCATGACTGACATTTAAATAAGTTTTGGAGATGTTAAGGAATAATAATTCATTCATGGCTATAAATACCCAAGATATGTTTAGTTAGGAGGAAACAGATGACCTAACAGAAGATTAAATCTTGGCAAATTTACTTACATTAGCCAAAACCTTCCAATTAAATTTCAGCCAGCTGGTCATTTCTAATCCTCTCTTGTTCGGTATATTTGAATGATTTTTAGTTATTGAGTTGGTTGGAGCTCTCTTTGTTTTGCTTTTTTTTAATGCCACTTTCATCCATCACTCGCAACACCAAACAAAGCATTTTGTGTGAGAATGAATCAGAGATTAAATGTCAGGGGCCCTACTAAACTGGGGATGAAGCCAAAAGCACTTAGAAAAATATGAGACTTTATCACACATCCATAACTCCAAGCTAGCAACGCATAAGGAATGTAATTGAAGGTAGTCTTCAACTCTCTGCCCTAGCTGTTAACTAGATTGCTGAATATTAGGCTAAGAATCCTTGTTTTTTCCACATTAGGGCATTTGTTTTCTACTCATTGTGTCAGAGAGGAGGGAGCCCAAAGAAGAGGATGACAAAAAGTTGGCACTGCTATTCCAGTGCACATCCTGCAGGTTATTTATACTATCTTTCCTCTGTAACACACAGCACTTTTTTCCCAAATTGTGTTCCTGGTTTTTCATACAGCCAGAAAGAGCAAATCTGTGTTACCCACATAGGTAAGCAGTTTTACTTTGCCACAGGTTTTCTGCTTTGATTCTTTTGAGGGAAAAATCCTGGTTAATAACAGGAGCAGTGGCTGAGTTCCAGATCCTTATGCACTTCAGGGCAGCCCAAGAACTGGACAGAATATATGACTGAAGACTTCCTGCTCCTTTCCATAGCTGGGGGTGGCAGAAGACAACAAAGAAACACAACACACACTGAAATATATATATATTTGCACGTTGAATTTCTGTAACTACAGGGGAAGTTGATTTGTCACAGTCTGTTTCCATCAATGAGCCAACACAGGAAAGATGCATGTGTGGTCTTGGAGAAGAAATCCACTTTTCCACACAATTCTGTGAAAGGCATAAGGCAGCAAGATTTTAGACTTATTGCTTCTGACAGTTTTGGCATTTTAAATGCATGTAATTATATATACAAAGAAAAGTTGGATGAGAAAGCCTAGCCAAATAAACAAAGCTCTGATATTTTACAGTCTAAAAATGGGACAATTTTGAAGGTGAACGGTTGCTTAAATTAGGCTCGCTGCACTATAATAAATTAATCTGATGCACTAAGCAGCAGCCATCATTGTTATTTCTAATTTTGGCAGAGCACAAGTCTCTAGTTTGCTATTGTCACAGTCACATTCCAGTGTGTAGGACAAAAAAGAATGAAATGGAAGGATTAATCTTTCCAAATCACCAAATATTTAAATGACAAAACCCAACACGTTACATTAAGAAGGAGAAGTAAACAGAAAGATCAGTGGTCTCAATTTTATTTGTTGCAAAAAAAAATGTTTTCCTATTTCTTAAACTTTGAAAAATTAGAATTGAAAAGCACTCAACACAGCCAAACTATTAAGAATTTTTCCCAATTTCTTGTTTTCATTCCAATGGTGTATACCATCATGGGAATTATAGTTTATCCAAAGATTAATAAATCCAATGCAGAACATACATATAACCATATCCCTGCAGATCCTCTACATGAGGCACTAATATCCTCTGCACTGCAATGGTTATTAACCATTCACTAATGGCCAAGTGTTCTGGAGAAGGGTGTTACTTAACACAGGGTTACTTTGTACTTTGCAAGTGATCAGTAGAAGAGGGAGGGGAATTGCGGCATAGGAGGGTTAGCAGATCCTTCTTTACTTACACAGAAACAAAAGGACTGGGATATAGTTAACCAGAGAAATAACTGAATAACTTAATTTCTATGCTTCTTTAGAGGGCCTAAGAAAGTCAGGAGAATATTTGAAGATACTTTCCTTGAGACCAAATATTATTGTTTAGGGCACTTAACTTTACATAAGTGATGCAAAAATTGAGTTAAGCACAGCTTGAGTAATTTGCCTGAGGCCTGAGAAGAAGTTAATGAAAAAAACTAAAATTCAGATCTGTTGAGTCCTGGCCCTCTGTCATAAGCCGTAAATTATCTTTCTTTGCAATATTGAACCTGTCAGCTCTCACATATTCAGAAACAAGCACCAAATCACTCCTTAACCTTCTACTTGCTAAGCTAAATACATCCAATTCCTGTCTTCTACCATAAGGAAGATCATGATGTTCTAAGTATTTGTCTCTGGAACCTCCCCAAATATTCAGCACCTTTTTCCATAAGTAGCTACTCTCAATAGACACTGTATTACACTACTGACATTCCAGCAGTCATTACAAGAACATATCGAGAATCAGTATAGGCTCTATTTTACTTAATACATGCTGATTTAGACACCCTCTACTCACACAAGCTACTTATGGCTACACTGTCACACCAAAAAATCTCCGCCAAACCTTTTTAAATAATCACAACTGCCTATTATAAAAGCTCATATATTTGTGAATACCTGTTAAGGCCGTACTTTCCAGGCTGTGTGAATTAGCTCTTGCGTGGATTCATTCAAATAAAAAAAAATTTAAATTAAAAAAAAAAAAGAAGCATCAACAACACAGGGCAAGTAGTCACAGCAATACTGGAAAACTAGATAAACAGGAGGAGATGAAAATGATGTAAGCTCAATGAAAAGAAGGAATCAACTGCTTCCCATGATCAAATATTCCACAGCTGTTAAAAAAAAAAAAAGGCAAACCAACAAAACAAAATAGCAGCAACAAAACAAACCCAAATAAAACCACAGGCAAAACAGTCAAACAAAAGAATTAACATGGGAAAAGCTACCAGAATTCAAGAAATCAAAAGTTTTTTCTTTACAGATAACTTTGTCTTCGGGGAAAAAGAAACAGAACCAGTGCATTGTTTTTATTTCATTGCATCTCTTTAGATGCAGTAATCATAATGCATTTAGTTGTGACACATGAATGTTGCAGATGCTTTTCCTATGAGCAAATATTGCATATTAATAAAAGTGTATTGATGTAAAATTGCCTTATCTTTGAGAATATGATTCTAAGATCTATATCAGCAAAGGCATCAGGAATATGGATCT